>NC_064621.1:404082687-404382687 GCF_023898315.1 Schistocerca nitens
GCCTGCCCTGCCTACGACGTTCGAAATCTGGAATGAAGGATGGCATCCCAGCCCCACGACATGTGAACATGGTTTCACCACGATTTCCCCATGTGTTGAAGACACTCGCCACGGCACTCCTCGAACACCCGGCATGTCTGGCCGTTACCTAAATGCTCTTGCGGCGCCTAGGGGCCATCGCAATCTGCCTCCAGTCAGGCTCAGACAGATGGCGCAGCTTTCCCATTCCACACGCGGACAGCACACTCACTGATACTTCATGCACTTTGTGTCTGTGTGACTAGCAGTGATTCCTCGCTAGATGATGCTGCTATCATTTTCATCTATAGTAGGTCGGTGATCATGATGTTTTGGCTGATCAGTGTATGTCGCAGTATTTTTATGCGAGGGGGCCAAAGGTACGACACGCTCTTTACTTCAGGTACTTAGCGTACTCCGGCTAAAAATGCTGATGAATCAAATACAACCCATGTGGAAGGGTCAGAACAGTCGGGTTATTAGATTTTTTTAACGCTTTTACGGACAGAAAAGTGTGAAAGTGTGTAAACGTCACTCATTATAGTGATTCAGATCTACTCTAAGAGGAGATCTTATATCCTCACCTTGGTCGAGCGTGAATATTGCTCATTCTTGGTTATGAAGTACCGCGCAAAACTGCGTCATTAAAAGTATAGCTAATTAATATACTAATTAATCAAGCACTCTAACAAGAACAAAACAGGAAAAATAAACTATAAGACAAAAAATCGACACCCACAACCGAATTATTCAAATGGAACGGAAATCGGTGGATGTGATATACATGTATAGGAAATCAAACGATTAAAATTTAATAAAATTGGGGTGATACATCAAGGGAATGAGCTTCACCAATCAGTAAAGCAATAATGTGTTGATCTACCTGTGGCTTACGTGCAAGCAGTTATTCGGTTTGGAATTGAGTGATATTACTGTTGATGTCCTTCCGAGGGATAGCGTGCCCAATTATCTCCAACTGACTCGTTGGATCGTCAAAGTCCCGAACTTCCTGAAGGCCCTGCCCATAATGCTTGAAAGTTCTCAATTGAAGAGAGATCCAGCTACTTTTTAGTTCAAAGTAATGTTTGGCAATCAGGAAGATAAGCGATAGAAAGTCTCACCGTGTGCGAACGGTCATTATATTGCTGAAATGTAGACCATGTTTTGTCGTAAATTCAATAAATCGAGGCGTGAATATCGTCAGACCATCCGTCCTTATTGTGAGGACGTGTGTCAGATGTCAGTCGGGTTACTATCTGTTTGCGACATCTCCAGACATGTCTCCACTGGTCTTTGTAGTCTGTGTGAGTCTGGATTCATCGCTGTATGCTACTCAACGAGATCCCAGGCCGAAGACGTGTCTGGAGATGCCCCAGTGGAAGGTGGGAAATCAACCTGACGTTCAACCGCTATATAGCCCAACAATCTGTACCGATGGAGTGCCATTTCCTTTCATAGCAGGACCCTTCTGATCGTCATCTGCAGCACTCTTACAGCACAGTGGTACATCGAATATGTTCTACACCCTGTTTCTTGCTCTTCAATTCATCATCCAAAATTGGAGTATATGCCAGGTAAAGAAATTCAGTAAAATGAATACCTTAATTGCTGTGGCCACATTTTTCAGTAGAAATAGATATTCACAATTATTTAGGTACACATTTTACAGCCCGTGTTTAATAGACAGTTTTTTCTTATTTTGATCCATACTGTCGCCCTTACTGCTGTATGAAGGACATAGTAATTGGTATCGCTTGCGAGGCGGAGCAACTGAAACAGTTGCAAACAAATGAGTTACAGTTTTTCAGAGAATACTTTATGGTATTGGTCTCGCCCAGTACAGTCCCAAGAGACTAGAAAAAAATGCAGATGACTCCTGTATATAAGACTCGTAAAAGACTAGATGGGCTAAAATATCAATCTAAAGCATTAACATCGGTATGTTACAGAATTCGTGAACAATTTTGAATATACTTAATAAGCCTGCTTGTGGCAGATAAGCCTCTCTCCAAAACTCAACACGGATTCGAAAGCATCGATCGTGCAAAATTTAGTTTATCCTTTTGTCACTGATATCATGCATACCATGGACAAAGGGCAACAGGAAGATTCTGTATTATTCATTTTATGCGGTGTTCCACTACAGTCTGTTCACGTAGGATCAAACAGATGAATTAGGTGCCCAGATAAGTGTTTGGTTTAAAAGCTTCTTACGCTGCAGCATCTAGTGTTTTGTCCTCCATGGTAATGTCGAGCATCAGAGACGATGACATTCTGTTGCGGTGTCAGTGTGTCGAAGCCGGGACTCCAGATGAAAGAGCTGAAACTAGGACCCACCATGCCGTATTTTGTCAGGAGGCCTAGCAAGTTCAAGAGTATCAAGGGGCAGTGCAGAGTGATACAGCGGTATTCGGTAACATTCGTTTATTCATGTAATTTACAGTACTCGATGGGTGAAGCACAGTATAAGCGTGCCGCCCGCGCGCTGTCCCATGAGTCCAGCTGGCTCAGCACACTCCTGGTATGCTCACGCCACTGCTGCCGTCATCAAGGTCGCCAGCCGACGATGCATTGCAACTTGCGCCACGCTGCTCCAGGCGATTCTGGAGACTGCTATAGTCCCTCGTCCTTGCTGCCCTCCACCCTGTTCGGCCTGCTCTGTCTGACCATGGGACGAAGGTGGGTGTACTGGCCACCTGTGGCCCTCGGGCCACCGCTGCTGCCAGGACAGGACTGGACTCGAATCCGCACCCTCCTGGATGCTGTGCCACAACTTGTCACTAGTGGTGCCTGCTGAATGGCAATACCTGCCGCCGTCTCTGGCGCTGTTGCAGCGCTACTGCACCTCCTGCAGTGTACGCCTTGCCCGTACCTAGGTGCGCCAGGACGGAAGCGAACATGGCCTGTAGACTCGAGTGAAACGAAGCCCCTCCTGGACTTGATGCAGACTACTGTCACTGCCCTTTTTCAGGCAGACCATGTGAACTCCAAGCTCCAGGCTGCCGTTCCGTCCTGCCCTCGTGTTGTGTCCCTGGAGGCGGAATACAGCCCAAATAAGTACATAGAAAACAGAATACAAGGTTATTCGGAATACTTATACAGGCATCATTACTGCCAGACTGACCCCTATAAGTGAAGGCTAACACAGGTCCGTCCCGACGCTTGACTGACCTGGCACACACTAACCCAGGGCTTCCCAACGTGTGGTCCGCGGACCCCTTAGGGGTCCGCCGGCTCTTTCTGGGGGATCCGTGGCCACTCTTCACGAAATCATGTAAAATAATGAGTAAAATTATTGAATAAAAATGTGAAAATCCAATTCATCACTTTTTTTTTCGTGTGAAAAAAAATGTGTACTTTTACTTCAGGTCGTATTCCCAAGCAGCCTTTGCGGTTCCTAAGTGAGAACGCATACACAGTTTAGTGCCCGAGAATGCGGCTTCTTTGATCGACTGTTTCGCAAAAATACGGGGGGTCGTTTGTGCGCCGGCTCACGACGGTAGATTCACTGAAACCTTTTACGCATACGCTGAGCGAGCTTTGTCGACCAATCACAGCACTCGCTGGCACGTATGCGGCCCCAGGCATCATTAAATGTTAAACTTGCTTTGTCAGTGCGCTACCTATTTCATAAGTCGCTTTTTGACCTTCAAGTTGTTTTCATTCATCTCTAAACCAAAGTCTATTGGCACTTCTGGGGGGAGGGGGGGTGGGATGTCATTGGGGACAGACTAGAGGTCCACCATAGATTTTCGACTCAAGAAGGAGTCCACCAGCTGAAAAGGTTGGGAAGCCTTCCTCTAACCCAAGCTAAAATTGTCCGTCTATTTGTATCAGTTCTTCCCTCGCTTCTGACGTAGTGTCAGAGGGGGATAGAAACTATGGCAGGGATGAATTCCCACATGTCAGGTACTTACAAATCGCCACTCTGGTCTCGATGCCCGCCTCATACATCACAAGAACTTAAAGCAACGCTGCAGTTTTCTGCCTCGCTGTTGCTCCACTCAAAACAAATTGTGCGTGCAATACCGCCGTCGCAGCTACGTGCCCGCAAGTGCCATATTTACCTTGCCTGCCCCACTGGCTGTTGACTGTTACCACATTCTGCCAGCGGCCTCAGATTCCATCGCCCAACAGTGCCTTCATTGAATTTTCACAAAATTTCCCATTCCTTCAACAAGGACTAATACTAATTCAGCAATTCCATGGTGATCTCGTGATTTTGCAAAATATAATGAATCAACGCATGCATGGATCTATTCCTGTGGACAGTTCGTTTTCTCCTCACCATGATGGCATCTACTGGGGTGGCAATGTTGCGTCACACATCTCACAATGTACTATCCCTCCCAAAACTATTCGAACGACCTGAATCACTTGTTGTCTGATCTGTAGGCAGGTCACGTTGCGTAGCTGTCTTGTATGTCCTCTAATATCTTTGCAATTGTAGTCGTTTTACTGTTCAAATTAGTTACCATATGAGATCACTGGAGAAGACTGTTATTTAAGGTAGTCACTGCAGAAGTAAATCAACGCCACGACAGTGTAAATACTACGAAATACACCATTAGAGATGAGACAGTCCTTACCACTCGCAAACAACTTTATGAGAGTAAGTGATACTCCAAAATTACTAGCACCCTCATTAAAATTTATGTTAACTAACTCCATCACGCATCGCATTGCAGCAATCTACACAATATATGAACTCCTGAAGTTTTATGACAATCCGAGGTATTTTTACTCTTTCAAAGTTTTTCCCACACCCGTCAAGCGTCTTTCGTGATATGAGTGGTTTGTCTGAAATAGGATGTTGAACCAACCAGTTAAAAGCAGCGCCATTAACAGTGGAAAGCACTCTATGGAAAACTGAAAATTAACATTGTATCACGAGCAATTTCTATTGTTCATAGGGGAGCAAATGTTTGTGCACATGTTTGAATTTCAAACAACATAAGGAACTCTCTTAGTTCTGGAGCTGTACTGAAGCCAAACACCTATTTCCGTTGTAACTAAGCTAATCTTTCGTGCCTGATCGCGACTCAACCCTACGTTCGTCACTGGTGAGTACGCATAAAGAGTCGACAAATATCAAAGTGTTCACGAGTATCGGTTAGCAAATCTGACCTTGAGAATTTTTGTGCTCCGCCAACAGTCCTGTCAAGGCTATTATTTCCCTCTTAGCTAACCACGGAAAATGTTTAATATGTAAGTAATTTCTGCTGACAAAGTTTGTATGTGTTTAAAACGAAGTGCCTTGGTGTAACGTTTTGTAATGGTGACTTTAAAGGCTAAGTAACATCATATGCTAGACATCGAATTTTTTCACCAGCAGCGATAAGTTTGAATCTGAAACGAGGATGCTGTTTCTTTGCCTAACAGGTACTCGGATCCGACACATGCCGCTGTTGTTTACTATGCACGAAATGTGTGTTCACCAGTAGTGAGATGTGTACTTGTCTGACTGGAAATAGCGGCACCTACCATTATCGTTGAAAACACATGAAAATACATTAAAAATAAAAATTATTAATTACTAATAGTTCGTTGCGCAAATGGCAAGTCTTGAACTGAAACCATGGATATTTTTGTGTACGTCCAGGATTCTAACACACATATATGCCTTTTGTAGAGACGTAGAGGAGTTTGCCATCTTGGGGAAAACTATAGAAAGCGATCGGACAATATCGTTCCGTGTGTGTCAGGTACCACGAAAGAAGAGACCCAAATTCGAAACCCAGATTAGCACCACATTTTTTTTTTAAATTCTGGTATTTATCTCACAATTACAAGTTGGACTTTGCAAGCCCGAAGCTTATGAATAATGTTCCATTGCTATAAAATATAGCTGTAAGTGTGAAAAGGTCTAACATCTGCGACATATTATTCGTTTTTAGGTTAGTAAGGGGTGAAGGATACAGAGGCAGCTCTTAACATTGCTATTGAGTGTGGGGCGAGTGCTTTTGCGCAAAACCCCTCAGAAGAAGACTTTTTTCCATCAATAAACATCATTCTGATATGAATGATTTTGCATATTTAGGAAGCCTCAATAACTGACGTATGTTATGGAGCGCGGCCATTTAAGCGTCGTCAGCAGAAGTCGAGAGCACTAGTAGTGAATGCTCTAATTTAAAACTACAAAGTAAAGAGGTGACTATAATACATGTTTACTTGGTCGTCATTAGTTCACTCACTGAGAATTCCAATGCAATACTGCTACAGGTGGCTAATTGTGATGTCTTTCATTAACTTCTTTGGAAGAATTAAAGGGTGAGCCCTTACAAAAGAGATACACTCGAGCAAAGGCCAGTGAGAACATAATGTTTTGCGTATGGTGGCTCAGAAAGACTGCTGTGCACTACGAAAATCCCCTCAACGGACAGTATATCGCAGCTAATATTTGTTTCCGTATACTAAGACACGTATCAGTTGCGGTGTAAAAAAAAAAGAGAAAAACGTACGAAATTCATCACGTCTTGATACTAGAAGATAACACTGCCGATTTCACTAGCAAAACTATACACGAGGGTTTCAAAAAGTCTTCCAACATGCGCTTATTCTCCTGATCTTATACCGTCAAATGTTTACCTCCCAACCTCCTTATCAAAAAGCCTCAGCGATACAGATAGCAATACCATAGGTGTAACCACAACGGAGGGGTATCTGTTGAGAGGCCAGACAAACGTGTGGTTCCTGAAGAGGGGCAGCAGCCTTTTCAGTAGTTGCAGGGGCAACAGTCTGGATGATTGACTGATCTGGCCTTGTAACACTAACCAAAACGGGTTTGCTGTGCTGTTACTGCGAACGGCTGAAAGCAAGGGGGAACTACGGTCGTAATTTTTCCCGTGGGCATGCAGCTTTACTGAATGGTTAAATGATGATGGCGTCCTCTTGGGTAAAACATTCCGGAGGTAAAATAGTCCCCCATTCGGATCTCCGGACGGGGACTACTCGAGAGGATGTCGTTATCAGGAAAAAGAAAACTGGCGTTCTACGGATCGGAGGGTGGAATGTCAGATCCCTTAATCGGGCAGGTGGGTTAGAAAATTTAAAAAGGGAAATGGAAAGGTTAAAGTTAGATATATTGGGAATTAGTGAAGTTCGGTGACAGGAGGAACAAGACTTCTGGTCAGGTGACTACAGGGTTATAAACACAAAATCAAATAGGGGTAATGCAGGAGTAGGATTAATAATGAATAGGAAAATAGGAATGCGGGTAAGCTACTACAAACAGCATAGTGAACGCATTATTGTGGCCAAGATATATACGAAGCCCATGCCTAGCACAGTAGTACAAGTTTATATGCCAAGTACCTCTGCATATGACGAAGAAATTCAAGAAATTTATGACGAAATAAAAGAAATTATTCAGATGGTGAAGGGAGATGAAAATTTAATACTCATGGGTGACTGGAATTCGTCAGTAGGAAAAGGGAGAGAAGGAAACGTAGTAGGTGAATATGGATTGGGGGGTAAGAAACGAAAGAGGAAGCCGCCTGGCAGAATTTTGCACAGAGCACAACCTAATCATAGCTAACACTTGGTTCAAGAATCATAAAAGAAGTTTGTATACATGGAAGAAGCCGGGAGATACTGACAGGTTTCAGATAGACCATATAATGGTAAGACAGAGATTTAGGAACCAGGTTTTAAATTGTAAGACATTTCCTGGGGCAGAGGTGGACTCTGACCACAATCTACTGGTTATGAACTGTAGATAAAAAGTGAAGAAACTACAAAAAGGTGGGAATTTAAGGAGATGGGACCTGGTTAAACTGACTAAAATAGAGGATGTACAGAGTTTCAGGAAGAGCATAATGGAACAATTGACAGGAATGGGGGAAAGAAATACAGCAGAAGAAGAATGGGTAGCTTTGAGGGATGAAGTGATGAAGGCAGCAGAGGATCAAGTAGGTAAAAAGACGAGGGTAACAGAAGAAATATTGAATTTAATTGATGAAAGGAAAAAATATAAAAATGCAGTAAGTGAAGCAGGCAAAAAGGAATACAAATGTCTCAAAAATGAGGTTCGACAAGAAGTGCAAAATGGCTAAGCAGGGATGGCTAGAAGACAAATGTAAGGATGTAGAGGCTTGTCTCACTAGGGGTAAGATAGATACTGCCTACAGGAAAATTAAAGAGACCTTTGGAGAGAAGAGAACCACTTGTATGAATATCAAGAGCTCAGATGGCAACCCAGTTCTAAGCAAAGAAGGGAAGGCAGAAAGGTGGAAGGAGTATATAGAGGGTTTATACAAGGGCGATGTACTTGAGGACAATATTATGGAAATGGAAGAGGATGTAGATGAAGATGAAATGGGAGATACGATTCTGCGTGAAGTGTTTCACAGAGCACTGAAAGACCTGCGTCGAAACAAGGCCCCCGCAGTAGGCAACATCCCATTAGAGCTACTGACGGCCTTGGGAGAGCCAGTCCTGACAAAACTCTACCATCTGGTGAGCAAGATGTATGAGACAGGCGAAATACCCTCAGACTTCTAGAAGAATATAATAATTCCAATCCCAAAGAATGCAGGTGTTGACAGATGTGAAAATAACCGAACTATCAGTATAATAAGTCACAGCTGCAAAATACTAACATGAATTCTTTACAGACGAATGGAAAAAATTTGTAGAAGCCGACCTCGGGGAAGATCAGTTTGGATTCCGTAGAAATACTGGAACACGTGAAACAATACTGACCCTACGACTTATCTTAGAAGCTAGATTAAGGAAAGGCAAACCTACGTTCCTAGCATTTGTAGACTTAGAGAAAGCTTTTGACAATGTTGACTGGAATACACTCTTTCAAATTCTGAAGGTGGCACGGGTAAAATACACGGAGCGAAAAGTTATTTACAATTTGCACAGAAACCAGATGGCAGTTATAAGAGTCGAGGGACATCAAAGGGGAGCAGTGGTTGGGAAGGGAGTGAGACAGGGTTTTAGACTCTCCCCGATGTTGTTCAATCTGTATATTGAGCAAGCAGTAAAGGAAACAAAAGAAAAATTCGGAGTAGGTATTAAAATCCATGGAGAAGAATTAAAAACTTTAAGGTTCGCCGATGACATTGTAATTCTGTCAGAGACAGCAAAGGACTTGGCAGATCAGTTGAACGGAATGGGTAGTGTCTTGAAAGGAGGATATAAGACGAACATCAAAAAAAGCAAAACAAGGATAATGGAATGTAGTCGAATTAAGTCTGATGATGCTGAGGGAATTAGATTAGGAAATGAGACACTTAAAGTAGTAAAGGAGTTCTGCTATTTGGGGAGCAAAATAACTTATGATGGTCGACGTAGAGAGGATATAAAATGTAGACTGGCAATGGCAAGGAAAGCGTTTCTGAAGAAAAGAAATTTGTTAATATCGAGTATAGGTTTAAATGTCAGGAAGTCGATTCTGAAAGTATTTGTATGAAGTGTAGCCATGTATGGAAGTGAAACATGGACGATAAATAGTTCAAATGGTTCAAATGGCTCTGAGCACTATGCGACTTAACTTCTGAGGTCATCAGTCGCGTAGAACTTAGAACTACTTAAACCTAACTAACCTAAGGACATCACACACATCCATGCCCGAGGCAGGATTCGAACCTGCGACTGTTGCGGTCGCGTGGTTCCAGACTGTTGTGCCTAGAACCGCTCGGCCACACCGGCTGGCGATAAATAGTTTGGACAAGAAGAGAATAGAAGCTTTCGAAATGTGGTGCTACAGAAGAATGCTGAAGATCAGATGGGTAGATCACATAACTAATGAGAAGGTATAGAATAGAATTGGGGATAAGAGGAGTTTTAGGCACAACGTGACAAGAAGAATGGACCGGTTGGTAGGACATGTTCTGAGGCATCAAGGGAGGGTAAAAATCGTAGAGGAAGACCAAGAGATGAATACACTAAGCAGATTCAGAGGGATGTATTTTGCAGTAGGTACTGGGAGATTGAAGAAGCTTGCACAGGATAGAGTGGATGGAGAGCTGCATCAAACCAGTCTCAGGACTGAAGACCACAACAACAACATCAAAAAGTTCATCCCCTAGTCCAAACATCCAGATTTAGGTTTTCGTGATTTCCCTAACTCGTTTCAGTTGCTTTGGAAGGGAATGGCCCGTTCTTGACACAACATGAGATCATGCTCCAGCTCTCATGATGTCGATGTCGACATGACGTCTAACCCAACCTTATTTTTTTCATATTATCGAAAAACAGTGAAGAAAATCCCTCTCTGGACGAAAATGCAGCAGGTATGCGTGGAATCAGCTACCTACAAACTTTAAATAATGCTAGACAATATCCTGTTGGTGATCAATTTGTCTTTCATATTTATTGTTGTGTTCAATACAGTCATGATCAACTCGTATGCAATATGCCATGTACAAATTCAAATGAAATGCATATTACCGCGTTATCCTTACGACGAAAGTTTATTTTAATAAAACATAAAGTAACCATAAAATGAGAGTGCCTATACCAGCAAGGATTAGTAAGATGCTACTCATTCTGGGCTTCGAAACGATCTATGCTTACTTTTCCATTGTGACAATGAAGTGATATGGAAATTTGACATTTCATAAACTAAATAAATAAGATTTCCATATTGATTTTCGATCCGACTGCTTGTAGCTCTGTCACCAAATGGCTAAATATGTATCCTCCAGCGAGGTTTGGACCGGGAACCAAAGCATAACCCACTTTAGAGGCGAAACCTTTCCTTCCCGGCTGGTGTAATACTGTACAAATCATTAACAGTCACAATTATTTGTGTTTTTCTGTCTTAAACTTACTGAAACCAACGTGCTCGTCGCCAGGCATATTTCATATTTTCAGAACATCTCCAGTAGTTACACTGTAAATATTAGCAACACATCTTTTTAATAATAATAGACGTGGAAAATTTTTTTCTTGAGATCGATGCCAACGACACTATCCACGAAAGACAGGCACACAAATGAATATATAACAACAGAGCTTCGATTGCAAAACTCAATATCCTCAAGGAGACATTGGAGAGTACGAATAACATGAAGTTCCAAATCGAGAAAGGTCGCTATTCAGGAAAGCATAAGAAATGACGGAAAATGCTGCCTCAAAATTCCGTTGAAAATTAAATTAGCGAGTGTATGGAACGCAACTTCGATTCCATCTTCTGCTAACGTGAAAGGAGAAGCATTTGTTATCAGACAGTGGAACAAGGAACACAAAAAGCTGACAGTAATGGCTAGACTATGTTATCCTCGAGTGAAACTGTCATTCAGTCCATAAATGCTAAAAGAAAGATACGCATCATATATTCGTTGTGCTTGAAATGTATCGTCTGTGGCTTTGTCAATAAAAGCGAAGTCTATCTTGAACAGCTTTTCATAGTGCGGTATGCTTAAGATAGAGAAAACCCGAAATAACAACAGGCTCAGCAAGTTGAGCGTGGTGCTGGTATTCTATACATCGCTTGCACAAAGTGTTATTAATTTAGCTCCTAACTTTTTAATATTAAATATTATTGTTTAGTTCTATTGCGGCGGCACAAATGGACTGACATCTTTAGAATTTGAAGAGACTAGATAAATGATGCAGAATCATAACGTCAAAGTACCCCTACATCAGATTATACGTTATACTTAATTTCTACCTGTGAAAGAAATGCTAAACAGACCGTGAATAGCATCAATACCACTAACTATCACCCTGCACTCAACACAGTGCCAGTATATAATTTAACCGCTGCAAATGATCTTTGCTCGCATCTTTCGCCAACGGCTTAACTTCTGTCTCATGACGCTCACCCTGTTACAGAAGTGATAAGCTATCGCTGTCGTTCACACCGACATTCGCCCACCACACGACACACACACTAAGAATGTCTCATGAATTTTGACACCAAACGCAGATTTATACATACGTTAACCAGCTCCTTATCAACTTTGCTGACTGGATATTCTGCCGTTCCTCTGAAGAGAAACACTTAACGTCAATAAGAATATCCTTTATGGCGATTTCCTTCTTTCAGTTCTATTATTCGAAAAATTGTGAAAATATGCGACTGAGAAGCACCCATGAATTAGTAATTGTTAATCAGTGAAATGTGGTATGCCCCATCATCACCTGACGATTATGAAAGACTGCTTTTTGACCTGCACGGCACTGCAGTACAAACTTAAGTGTTTGGTAGGAATCTGTTAGGTTAATCAGCTGCGGTCTTAATCAATTAAGATAGAGAAGTGGCTATTGGACTATTTGGGGCTGGTAGTGTCAGTGAGTGGCCAGCTATCAGCGTCCAGTGGTGCCTCCTGCAGCCGTGACGGACACCATAGCCTATGTGGAAAACAGATAGTGAGGCAGCAGTTATTGTGGTGCGGTATCGTGTGATACAGTTGTTCGCTTACGAATTAGGTTTTCCAAGCTTCATTTGCTTTTTGGTACTCTGGAGGAGCTGTGTCGTACCATTACACTGTTTAATGAGAAACTGATATGGGCATAATTATTCCACAGAATCCTGGTTCCCAATCTTAGTAAGCGTATTAACAATTAATGAAGAAAGAAGCGGGTTTCCCACAGAGTTCTGCACGTTAATCTAGCCAACGTGAAACGCTATTCGCATATCCGTGGGAGCAAGTGGAACCAATACCATGTCATTACATATCAAAGAATTACCCAGTGGTAGTTCTCTGTAACACCATCCATGTAATATAAAGTCAGATGGACTGTATGTATTTCCGTCGAAAACGCACTGCGCCGCTTTCACGAGGTATACCATTTCTTTTCAGGAAAAGGTGTGACAGTACGTACGATATCATTCCATTTCGTAAGAGTAACTTACATGACTAGCTGAATGGTGTAGTGGTTAAGGCGTACAGTTGTAATTTGCAACTACTAGTTTCGAATCATGTCACTTCCATTTTCCAATTTTAATTGGTGGTAAGATTAGGAAGAAAACCTGGATTATTAAGTACGCACACTTTTAAATAATTAGCTCTACACCGACGTACTTGCGCCCTTTTTTCTCCTGATGTTACGTGGTTTCTGCTTGGCATTAAAATGAAATGGTATATCCTTTGTGCTCTCCTCGGCATTGGCGTCCTGTCTGCATAAATTAATATGATGCTTTCTCTCGACGTGAAAGAACTAATCACTTACTCTTTCATGTCTTCATCGGCAGTGGCGCCGTGTACCACGTGACGAAAAGAAATTGTTTCATGTCCGCCTGAGTATTTTTGATCAAACGTCGGTAAAATAGTTTAAAATCTACACCTTTTCTTTGAAAAAAGGAAATACATAAGATAAACGAATGTTCCTCCTCTTCGAGGGAGTACAAAACGTTCATTTGGTATGACAAATTTGCCCCTAACAACAATCCAGGAACACAATAATTCAGTACAAAGTCCAATTTCCTTCCTCATCTGCAACGATATTTAGCCGTGAAAGAATAGAAGCACCAAGTTTGCGGATGAATGTGGTTTTTCTGTGAAAATTCTTCCCATGCGTCATGAGCTACTTCGGACAGCACTGTCTTGGTTGTCTGTTCTGGACTTCTGCACCTAGTAATTTTCTACATATCTGCCAATACGTGCTCTATGTGACTGAGGTCAACAACACCTTTGGCAGCCGAGTTCAACAGCTCGCTGTCTCAGTTCATTTGAAAACAGTGTTTTACACAATTCACTGTATGGACAGAACCACGGTCATTTTGGAATGTTATTCTGCCTTCCGAAAACCTCTGACGACCAGAAAGAAGCATTATGTTCTCCAGTATTTTGCAATAACAATTACTATAAAAAGACTGTCCGGTTGCCACAGAACGCCGGAACCATTTGCTGCGAAATAATAAACTCTATTTGGGCTACGGCATCTAAAAATGACCAGGGAGCATTAACTGTTTCCTTCCAGTACACATGTAGCTGCAGCTGAATGAAGAAGTTAACTGCGATAATGCCAGAAATAATAAAAGTATTTGGTAAGTTCATAACCTTGAATGGTATTTTTCGATATAAGAATTTTCTAGACATAGAGAAAATTTCAAAACGGCTTCCAATTGATGGCTAATAGCATTTTACGTTCCGCTGACCTGAGACTAGTATAATTTCTGTGTCAGAAGCCTGGCGTTAATTAAAGAGTTAACAGAGAAACGAAATTTTTCACCGTGTCTAATTTGTAACCTAAGCTCATCTTACATTGCAGCATAATCATGAATGTAGCAAATGTGGGCCTTAGTTGGCAGGTGAAGTAAACCTAGTCTTTTACTTGTGAGGTATGTGCGACTCCAACTTCTAGCATGTACTTTAAACACACACTAACTACACTGAAGCACCAAAGAAACTAGCACAGGCATGTGTATTCAAATACAGAACATAGAATCTGTCAGAGTTCTGCGCTGCGGTCGGCAGAGTAAGGCACTGAGTTCGGCAACGCCTATGTAAGACAACAACTGTCTGGCGCAGTTGTTAGATCGGTTACTGCTGCTACAATGTCAGATTATCAAGATTTAAGTTAGTTTCAACGTGGTGTTATAGTCGGCGCACGTGCAATGCGACACAGTATCTCTGAGGTAGCGATGAGTGGGGATTTTGCAGTACGACCATTTCACTAATGTACCGTAATTGTCAGGAATCCGGTAAAAAATCGAATCTCAGACATCGCTACGGCAGTGAAAAGATTATCCAAGAACGCATCGTTAGTCGTGACAGAAGTGCAACGCTTCTTCAAATTGCAGCAGATTTCAATGCTGTGCTATCAACAAGTTTCAGCGAGCGAACCATTCAACGAAACATCATCGATATACTTGATGACGTCACAAAAAAAGGTTTACCCCTCGCCTGTGACCGTCAACACCGACACTCCGACATTAGACTGCTGATGACTGGAAACATGTTGCCTGGTCGGACGAGTCTCGTTTCAAATTGTATAAAGCCACTGGACGTGTACAGGTATGGAGACAGCATCATGCTTCCGTGAACCCTGAATGTCAACAGGGGACTGTTTAACTGGTGTAGGCTCCGTAATGGTGTGGGTGGAGTGCATTTGGAGTGATATCGGTACCCTGATACGTCTACATACGACTCTAACAGGGGACACGTACGTAAGCATCCTGTCTGATCACCTGCATACATTCGTGTTCATTGTGCATTCCGACAGACTTGGGCAATTCCAGCAGGACAATGCGACGCCCCACGCGTCCAGAATTGCTACAGAGAAGCTCCATGAATACTTTCAGAGTTTAAGCAGTAGCGCTGGCCACCCAGACTTGAACATTATTGAGCATATCTGGGATGCCTTGCACCGTGTTGTTCAGAAGAGATCTCCACCCCCTCGTACTCTCAAGGGTTTATGGACAGCCTGCAGGATTCATGCTGCTAGTCCCCTCCAGCACTACTTTAGACACTATTCGAGTCCATGCCACGTCGTATTGCGACATTTCTGCGTGCTCGAAGGGGCTTTATACGATATTAGGCAGCTGTACCAGTTTCTTTGACTCTTCAGTGTAATTTCCTTCGCCTCTAGTAATGTGAAGTGGAGAACTTCAGGTTGTATCATGGTTCAGAATCCGCATTGTAAACATCATATCCCTTCTCTACGAAATTGGGCAGATCCCACACGTAACAGTATAGTTCGATCACCTAGTTGTTTTCCCCACGATGGCAAGCTCCTCTAAGGCTCCACTATGGGCAAATATGTGGTTTCGAGCCCTAGTCCAGCATCAAAATATCCGTGGTTTCATTTAAAGTCATACCATTTGCACAACGAACAACTAGTGATAATTTTCATTTTTAAAATGTCTTCGTATGTTACCAACAATAAGAACAGGTTTTGTTATTTCTAGCAAAATATTCAAACATATGACAACAGGTGAACAAACAATTTGAGGATAGGAAACAACGACGGGAGGTGCCGGAATCGATTGCCAATCTGCCAAAGAAATTGTATCCTCATTTGAATTTCAAACTTCTTGCTGCTGGTGAGGAAAATTCGGTAACTGATAGCTGATTTTACTTAGCTGACTATCTGATAAATTTCTGGGTTTGAGTCCTCGTCAAAAAACTTTATATAATGGCACTTCGTTTCAAACACATGCACCTCTGTCAACTGAAATTATGGTAAAAGTTTTTCAGTGTTAGGTAACAATGAAATAAGGGTCGTGACAGGATTCCTGGCAGAGCACAAAAATTTTCAAGTTCAGGTTTTCTGTTCGATACTAATGCAGACTTCGATATTTCTCTACTCTTTAGGCGTACTCACCTGTGACGAACGTTGCTATGATCGGGTCTCGTCAGGCGCGAAAGATGTGCTTACTTACATTGGCAGTAGGTGTTTGGTTTCAATACAGCTCCAGAACAAAATATGTTCGTCACGTCGTTTGCAGTTCAAATATGGACACGAATACTTGGTCATGAATACAGAGATGTTAGTGGTGATAGGATGCTAATTTTGAGGATTCCATAGAGCACTTGCCGCTGTTAATGGCAATGTTTTAATTGATTAGATGAACGTCCTGTTTATGACAAACCACTCATATCAGAAAAGACGTTTCACAGTGGTGGGAAAACCTTTTAAAGAGTAAACATTATACGAAATGTCATACAACTTCGGAAATCCAGATGTGGTCTCAAAATCCCTTCTTCTAATAAAAAATTAAATTTTGCCTAAAAATTGCCGGGATAACTTATGTGACGCATTTAGTTAACTCAAATTCTATAGAGTGTGGTAGTTATTTTGAAATGACACTTACTGTAACTGAATTGAGTTTACGGGTGTTAAAAACTGTGTCATTTCTATCGATGCGTTTCCTAGTATTTGTAACATAGTGGTGTTCATTTACATCTGGACTGAATACCTTAAAGAACAGTGTTTTCTAGTGATATACTATGTTATCAAAAGCATCCGGACATCTAGCTGAAAATGACGTACAAGTTCTTGGCTCCCTCCAGCGGTAATACTGCAATTCAGTATGGTGTTGGTCTACCCTTACCCTTTATGACATTTTCCTTTCTTGTAAGCATACATTCAGTCAGGTACTGGAAGGTTTCTTGGGGAATGGCACCCGATTCGTCACGGAGTGCTGCACAGAGGAGAGGTATCGATGTCAGTCGGTGAGACCTGGCACTAAGTCGGCGTTCCAAAACATCCCAGAGATGTTCTGTAGGTTTCGGGTCAGGACTTTGTGCAGAGCAGTCCGTTACAGGGATGTTATTGTTTTGTAACCACTCCGCCGCAGGCCGTGCATTATGAACAGGTGTTTGATAGAGTTGAAAGATGCAATCGCCATCCCCGAATTGCTGTTCAACAGTGGGAAGCAAGAAGGTGCTTATAATATCAAGGGATGCCTGTGCTGTGATAGTGCCGTACAAAACAACAAGGGGTGCAAGTCCCATCCACGAAAAACACGACCACACCACAACACCACCGCCTCCGAATTTGACTGTTTGCACTACATACTCTGGCAGATGACTTTCACCGGGAACTCACCATAGCCACACCCTGCCATCGGATCGCCGCATTGTGTACCGTGATTCGTCACTCCACACAACGTTTTTCCACTGTTCAGTCGTCCAATGTTTACGTTCCGTACACTAAGCGAGGCGTCGTTTGGCATTTACCGGCGTCATGTGTGGCTTATGAGCAGCCGCTCTATCATGAAATCCATGTTTCTCACCTCCCGTCTAACTATCGTAGTACTTGCTGTGATCCTGCAGCAGTTTTCAACTACTGTTTGATGGACTGGGTACATTTCTGCCTATTACACATTACAACCCTCTTCAGCTGTCGGCGGTCTCTGTCAACAGACGCGGTCGGCCTGTACGGTTTTGTGCTGTACGTGACCCTCCATGTTTCCATTCACTATCACACATGGTTCAAATGGCTCTGAGCACTATGGGACTCAACTACTGAGGTCATAAGTCCCCTAGAACTTAGAACTACTTAAACAACCTAAGGACAACACACACATCCATGCCCGAGGCAGGATTCGAACCTGCGACCGTAGCGGTCGCGCGGTTCCAGACTGTAGCGCCAGAACCGCTCGGCCACCAGCGGCCGGCTCACTGTCACATCGGAAACAGTGGAACTGGGAATGTTTAGGAGTGTGGAAATCTCGCATACAGACGTATGACACAAGTGACACCCAGTCACCTGATCATGTTCGAATTCAGTGAGTTCCGCGGAGAGGCTCATTCTGCGCTCTCACGATGTCTAATGGCTACTGAGGTTGCTGATATGGAGTACCTGACAGTAGGTGGCAGCACAATGGACCTAATATGAAAAACGTATGTTTAGGGGGTGTCCAAATACTTTTGATCATTTAGTATATCTTGTGGACTCGTTTTAGGGGGTGTCCAAATACTTTTGATCACTTAGTATAACTTGTGGATTCGTTTTGTATAGTCAAACGAATGTACTGCAAAGAGGATAGGGGACCTGGAAGGCAAACTGTGTTAGGTGGGCTGCATGCAGATCAGGCGAAACACAATTCACATCGTACAGATACTTCTCGATATGATAACAAGTGCGTCGTTCGCAAGAGGCGTGATGATTTTACCACACTCCCTAGGTCACCATTTTACATTGTCGAACACTTTTTTCAGGTTGACGAATCCTATGAACGTGTCTTGATTTCTCTTGAGTCTTGCTTCCATTATCAAACGCAACATCAAAACTACCTCTCTGGTGCCATTACCTTTCCGGAAGCTAAACTGATCGTCATCTAACAGTTTCTTAGTTTTCTTTCCCATTCTTCTGATATTATTCTTGTTAGCAACTAGGGTTGCATGAACTGTTAAGCTTTCTGTGCGGTAACTCTCCCACTTCTCGGCCCCATGACAATTAGATTTCCATCTCCCTTTACGTACTGGATTATCCGTTCAGTACACTCATACACTTTCTGTATTTCTTCATCTTCTGCTTGGGACATCGGAATATGTACCTGAAGTATTGTTGTCGGTATTGGCTTACTGCCGATTCTGATGGAAACAACACTCCACTCTGCCCTGCCTTCCTGTTCATAACGAACCTACTTCCATTATATCATTTCCTTCATCTGTTGATATAACCCTACACTCATCTGGCCATACTTCCTTCTGTTATTTCCATTTTACTTCTCTAATCCCTGTATATCTAGAATGAGCATTTACATTTCCATTTTCAGGCCTTATAGCTTTCCCACCAAATTCAAAATCCTTAAATTCCACGCGTTGCGTCGTAGAACGTTATCCTTTCGGTGGTTTTTCAAATTTTTCTCCCCTGGCAGCCCTTCCCGGAGATCCGAATGGGGGTCTGATCTGAAATCTTTTCCCAATGAAGAGATAATCATTACACATTTTTCAGTTGCATGCCACATATCTTGTGGATACACATTATGTGCCTCTAATGCAACGGTTTTCATTGACTACCGCACTATAATGCCGTCGATCAATGTCGATTCTTCCGACTTTCAGCGGCAGTTTCCCACCCCAAGGGCAAGAAAGTGCCCTGCATCTATATCTGTTCTTCCGTCGTCTTTGGAAGGGGCGTTGGCAGAACGAGAGTGACTTCTTATGCTCGAAGTATTCGGCCACCATAGCTGACGACTACATTAAACTCGTGAAGCAATCAAAACATGAGGACACGAACAGGAGAAGCAACAGAGTAACCAACAGAGTCCCTCTCTTCAGACCTATTCTTAAGTAAAGCTGCAGAGTTTTGGTGCTGAATTAAAAGTCATAAAATGATGTATTACAAACATATGAAGCAGTGCAATACCTCGTGTAATGCACTAAATCTAAAAGCACTCTGGACCTTTGCAGCAAAGAGTATGGCAGGAGGTTAAACGCTGGATCTGGGGTTGAAGTTCCTCCAAACCAAGTACTTCCAGTTCACATTTCGTACGGACCCCGAACGGCCTTGTTGCCCATGGACGATTGGTTGACTGGGAGTAGTGAGGAACTTCGTTGTCTGACGCACTGTGAGGAGATGCCACGGGATGATAAGTGGCGGTTCCCAGCCTCAGCACAGTGCAAACAGCAAGAGTAAGTAATTCCAAGAATTACAGCGCAAACAGCTGATCAATTCATGCATCTAATTGCAGAAAAGAACATCATACAGAAGAATGGGAAATAAATTGGAAGGTCTCATTTTGGTTTTCGGGAAGGTGAAAGCAGAAGAGAGGCAGTTCTCACATGGAGCCTGATAATAATGGAACCAAGACTGACGAATAATAAAGACACTTTCTTAGGATCTGTCGACCTATAAAGAGCATAAATTGATGTAACGTGTCCAATTCACAGCAAAATATTTGCAAGGTGCAGGGAAAGACTAGCAATATACAATACGTATAAGAACCAAGAAACAGCAACAATAATGGGGCATCGAGAACGAAGTGTTCGTATGTAAGACGGGGATGTAGGGGTTCACCCCGACTGTACGATCTTTGTACTGTGTGTGTAGGTGGGAAGAGATTCGAAACTTACGAAACGTGGAGCTATACAGTGATGCTAAGGGTTAGATGGATTTATAAGATACCAGCGAAGGAAGTCCTCCGGGGAATTGGCGAGAAGACGCACAATTTGAGATATATTAACATAGCGACCTGATGATAAGTTATGTGTTAAAACATCAGGGAATAAATTCTATGGTATTTCCAAGATATTTACAAAATAATAAAGAACGGAATATAACCAGCAAATAGTTCAAGATGCTGGGCACAAGTCGTGCCCTGAGATGAAGAACGTGGCGCAGAAGAAGTCGTGACGGGCCACATCAGACCAGTTGACCCTTCTAAAAAAGTACACTTTTGTGTTTTTATACTGGTCCTTTTCAGCTTACAGAGACTGTTGGATTAAAAAAAAATTTACAAAGTGCTAAAGCAACTCCTATCAATTGCGGTGAGAGATTTGCTTTGGCAAAAGTTTTCTATTGTCCGTTTACAACAAGTTTTAATTGCGTAGTTCAAATTTCAAAAATTTTTATACATACCCCTATATTTTACTGGAGCCCCGTAATTACGCATTAACAGTTGTCTCGGAAACGGCTCGTTCGTTGACCTATGTTAATTGAATTATTTCTATCCTTAATACCTCCTAACTTCACCAGCTTCAGCTTTAGTTATTAATCATGATATAACCCAAATATTATGATAGTGTTAATACTATGTGATAGCTCTCCAGATTCCCAACAAGAGAAGTACATAGTCAAATGATGTATGCGGACAGTTATCACTGACTTAATACTACAGGTAGTAACCAGGTTCCCTCGTGTAGACAACTAACCTTGATGAACTGATGGTGGTGCATATTTGTAATCAGCTTTAAGTCCGAAATAAGATCAAAGTTTACTCACTATCACTGTCATCATCATATAAGAGCAAAACGCTCATGAAGTCACTGTGAGAGTGCCAGAAAACTGAAATATTTTCACTGTTCTCACTCTTTGTTCAGTGAAGGGGAAACACCTTCATCAACCATCTTCTCATTTCACTACTGCACGCCGCGATCTTCCGAGGGAGATTGTAAACAACCTTCCTCGAACTGCCGTTAATTTAAAACGAAATATACAAGCTTCCTAATGAGGCTTTTTATCCCTTTCTGAAGCGCTCTCATTAAAGTTGAGCTCACTCCAGTGCGCTGCTCCTCACGGAACTCTTTCTTGGTGCGTCGTGTTTATGTGCACCGGTATATGCGTGTTTTCTCAAGTGTAGGTGGCGTATGCACATTTGTATATAAATTCTATCTGAACGGGAACGAAAGTGCAAGTTCACTTCCGCAAGATCCCATCGGCTCCATCACTGCTGGTTAACAATTTTTAAGAGCACGCGAGAGGGCCTAACATGGATTCGATGATCTATTTCAGAGTGTTATTAGCACAATGACAACAAAGTCACTGACTTTATGCTCCTCTATAACTCTTGTCAGTAAAATATACAGCGTAGATGGAATGATACAAGGTTCAGTTTGCAAATCTCTACAGAATGGAACATTTACTCTGCACCAAAGTGTGCTCTGTTTTGAAATTTCCTGACAGATGAAAAATATGTGCAGGTATCGAAAATACAGAGATTAGGTTCGAGTTCTAACCTATCTCTTAAGTTAATTCGTCAAAAATAACAAATCAGCCAACCTCACTTCTAGCTTCTGTGAAGATTTTTTCCTGATGTGCCCTCTTAACTGTGAGATCAAATTATAGACGTTCATTGGTTTTTTTAACGTAACTTGCATCCTTTATTTTGCATATCATGATGTCTCTCTTGTTGGCTCTTTAAATTCAACGTATTAAATTGCGTTCTACAGGACGATTTCCAGTTGTTAGTTTATAACATGTACGTGATCCATTGAATATATTGTGGCAGACATATTTTTCTCTGACACAGCACTCTTGATCACCTAATTCTTTACACCGTTTCGAAAGAGCACAATTTCAACCGTACAGTTCGTTCCAACATTGCTCACCCGTCATAAACGATACTTTACGAAACTATTTTATTCATTCAAGCTGAAAGGTATAAGTAATTGTATTAATAAAAATAACTCCAACTGTAAGTGCATAACATAAAAAGATTCCAAATAAATAAAATGCACGAAAAAGGTTAAGCTATTCGAAAAATTACAAAATTAATACTATTCAGTTTCTGTTTAAATACCTGTTCTGTGCGTAAATATTCTATTTATGTCAGTTATACTACAAACCAATTCTACAAAAATGAAAGTGCAAGTTGATGCTTATTGGATCGCTTAGTGAATTTATGGGATATATCAAGTTGTGTACTAAATGGCGTCAGTGATCATTGACCTGTTACACAAGTTCTAGACCGAGGTCACTAACGCACCCGTATGCTGTGTGGCCTTCGAATAAGAAGTTTTCTTTTTCGAGTCCTGGTTATGGATGAAATTTTCACTGTCAGTATTTTGCCGGTAAGGGGAGGGGGGGGGGGGGGGAGATACGGTCGTGTAAAGTTTCTGATCGTCAGTCTTAGCGCCAGTGTCCTGGATTCATTTCCAGTCCTGTTCGCAGTGTGTAAAGAAGTGAGGGCAGCTGAAACTGTTGGTGGTCATCCGTTCTTCGGACGGAAATATCAAGCTCGGCAGCCTCCAGGTGCTTCTCCAGACGAGTTCGCTACGTGCGGTCACCGTGAGTAACCGTCTACCTTCCCTCATCATCTCCACCACGAACATAACACTGCATTGCACGAATATAACACTGCACTGCACGAACACACACACACACACACACACACACACACACACACACACACACACATCACGGTTTTACTTACATGAAACACATTTCCCAACTCAATTCTCACACTTCACGAGGCTAAGTTGTCTGCGAGCACTAAGTATTGGGAAAAGCTTTCCAATTGGCATCTGAATCTGCCTTTCGGTGTCCCCGAGCTAGTCATGCCATAAACGACTTTAATTTTTGTACTGCCTAGTTCTTTTAAAGTCTGGGACGTAATTTGATAATAGAGTGT
Organism: Schistocerca nitens; assembly: GCF_023898315.1. Lineage (NCBI taxonomy): Eukaryota > Metazoa > Arthropoda > Insecta > Orthoptera > Acrididae > Schistocerca > Schistocerca nitens. The sequence continues at coordinate 404,106,131 of NC_064621.1, forward strand.
TAATGCAAAATCAGTACATAATAACTACTCTTCGCAATACGCAAAAATGTTATAAGACAACAGATTTCATTTTAGAACAACTGATCAGCATAATTCTAAAATTATAGCACACATGAATAAAGCAGGCCGTTGCAGTCAGTAAAATTCCTGTCATAAAAAGTTACACTTATTCAATGTGCAGTATATAATAATCGCTTCAAGTACGGTCTCTACCATGCCATTCAAATATATTTAATACGCAAAAGCCAAATCCTTGTAAGGTAACTCTAATTTTATAAAATAAAGAAATTGCTTTCAGGCCAGATAAATTTTTATGCTTTGTCTTAAGACATAATATCCCTTAAAACAGTGGGGAGAACTATAGCTTTAGATACATTTGTGCAGAAGCTAAGTGTCAGTAAAGAGTGCGCTGAAGTTGTGGTCATATAGACATATAGTGCATTGATTTTTTTGTGAAATCCAACCATATGTGGGTTGCCAACAGTGTCTAACCATGGCGATGTCAGTCGAATGAGACTTTAATCGCTTATTTACAAAAACAGAGCAGGACTGTGAAGACTTAATTTATTTATGAAAATTACACTTGAACACAGCTACGGAACCTGTCAGCTCAAGTGAAACACAGACCACAGACCTGGAATCAATGGCAGACAACAGATTTATCATATTACATCGACAACATCCACAAGCTAGAGCTGTGAAATACCGGTGCTTGGCTTATTGTGGGCACAAAATTACTACGCGACGGCAGGCATGGTTAATGTTACAAGACCCAATCTTGCACACAACTGTAACTGGTCAGAAAGATACGAAACGGCGCATGCTCCACTATGTAAATATTATTGGGTTTCGGATGCTCTGTGTATAAAATATTTATCATAAAAGAGAAGAACAGCCATCGACCTGTAGTTGATAAAATGTTACGCTTCACAGCGGAAATGTTGTTAGGAAAAGAAATATTTTCGTAAAGTTTGTCCACACAAAGACGCGAGTCCACCATTAACTGCTTCAAATAAACACCATGACCCGCCGAGCGCAGATATGCAAATTATTCTCGCAGCGCTCGATCCTAGTAAGATACGAAACATATAAATCATAAAAAATTTGGTCTGTTGTTGTGAATAGTTCTAGAGACTTGGTTACCTTTTACTGTTTCGATGCTGACGTGTTAAGGAGTGCAGTGTATCATCGCTACAAGTTTTATATAATATTTGTGTACCAATAATGTAAATATGCGAACGAACGTTACGATAAACAGTGCGACGCTATGAAATATTCACGCGCACGCAAGGAGAATTAATTTTGAGAAAATATTGGACATACAAGAAAGAACATTGTCGTAGCACGGAATGTGGGTAAGAACTGCAAAATGTAAGTTTTAGATTTCATGCTCATTTGTTCATGGATAGTGGTATGGATTATTTCAGAATATACTGATGTGTTATAATGAAATCCCCTTTTTTATTCTCTTCTTTGAGTAACCTCAGTGTTTTTCCGTTGAATGCAAACTATGTTACAGGACAGCTCTTTACAGCGGTATCTTGGTTTTTTTTCGAAAGGCTACTAATATATTCAATCGCAAATTTGATAACCATTACCATAATCTACTTCCCTTTATCCATTTCCCTTTCAATATTCAGTTAGGTCCCTTAGTCATTTGCGTCGAAAAATCAGATTACGTGTAGGCAATTTGGGTTAAATGTCAGGTTCAAAACACCTTCGCGTAATCAAACACTATTCCTCCTGGACAAAATCGAGAACCGATGCAACGCTGTTCACAAAATCTGCGCTCTCTCTGTCTCTCTCCAACCTGCACCATGGTCAGTAAAGAAATTTCGTGAGTGCAAGATCTGGTATAATTACATGACTTGGAATACGCAATTCGCATTTCTGTTACTAGGTTTAGGGACTGGAGCGTAGTTACTAATAATACTCAGAACTGACTCTAAAATAAGCATCATAAACCAGTAACTTTCATAGTTATTTTTATATTTCTGTCGTAAGTTTGCCCAAAACTAAGAAACTCATTCATGTTCGTTTTCGTGCCTGGCCGATAGTCGAGCACAAAAAACAAAAATCAAAATCAATATTTGTGTGTGTGTGTGAGAAGAGACAGAGAGAGAGAGCGAGAGAAAGAGAGACAGATAGAGATAAATATAAAAAAGTTCGAGAGGGAGAGAGAGTAAATAATTGATGTAAAGAAATTGCATCATGGTACGTAAAGAAATCTTTCATTAAAATGACAAGTTCCACATCATTACGAAATGTCTTATTCATGATCTATGGAACAAATATTAATCGAATCAAATCTAACCTAATCATATTGCTGAGTAGCCATAAAGAGTCATGAATTACCGAAATTTTCGCCAATATCAGTAACCAAATCTAAACCTGAAAATAAAAGACCACAGTTTCTGCAGTAAACCGGGGCTCCTATCAAGACCCTTTAATCCTTGTTAACTAACCACGTAAGATGTCTGATATACCTCCATTCAGAAGTAACAAAGTGTGTATGCACTTAAAGATGAAGCGCATCATGTAAGGTTGTGTGACGGAGATACGAACCCAACACGTAATCGGATTGTTAACTTAGTAAAATCAAATGTTATGTATCGGATTTTCTTACCACTTGCTAGGTGTTTGAATCTAAAACAAGGATGCAAATTTTTGTGCCTGAGCGACAATCGAACCACACAACTACCGTCCTTTTTATCATCCACGAATATGGCTTAAGAATCAATTGGTTACTCACCAACAGTAAGATGTTTCTGTGTTTGACCACAAATAACGACACCTATTGCGAATGTTGGCAACACATACACAGACATTAAAAATGCATGTTAATTTTCACAAGGAGGCCGGTGTGCATATGATAGGGCTTGAAATGAAATTATGAATATTTTTGTACTGGATCAGTATTCGGACCCATATACATTCATAATTTTGAGTACACTTACGAAAGAAATATAAAAACAACTATGAAACTTACTGATTTATAATGTTTAGTTTAGAGTCAGTTCTGAGTATTATTAGGAATTACACTCCAGTCCTTAAGGCTAGTTAAAGAAATGCGAATCAGATCCATTACGTATTCCAGGCCGTGCCAGCCGCATCTTTGAGATGCAGGATATGGTCACTTCCTAGCCCTCTGTGGGAACTCATTCGTTCTTCTTCCTGCTGGTACTGTAACTGAGATATGGCAACAAGGCACGGTATGTTGGCAAGTCTTTGATCGACGAATTGCTTCCTGGTGCGCACAGAATTAAACCTCAAATTTCACTTGATTTCTCCTGTCATTTCCATCGAATAATCTGAGTTATTATCGCTTGAGGTGTAACAAAAGATGGTAAACCTACGGTTTCCAGCCCAGGAAAGACGTTTCACGTGGAAATCGCAACTAATCTTGTCCTACAAATAGCCGTTTACGAGTTCTAGTTACTATTGGCCTAGTAACAGGAATCTCAGACACATACCTCTGCTCTAGCTATGTGATAACGTGCTGTCCTGTAAACAAAGCGTCGGTTCTGGATCGTGATTCCAGTCTCGCTGACTGCAACGCTTTTATTCCTTCTGTGAAAGAGCTACAAGCAGTCAGATCTAACATCGATAAGGCAAAGGCAAGAAAATACTTTCGGCTCATAGTGCAATGGTGAAAAAATTATAATGCTGCACAACAGGTAACGCCTCTCTCCGTTGCTGACAAGCAAATTTAGGGTTTCTAGGAATACATAAGTTTATTTATGAAATGCTACATTTGTATAGCGCTTGCATATGACACAGCATACCAATTAAACACAGACCCAATCGAAATCTAAGTGAGTAGTATTTTACTAATTCGGTCCGATAGAGGCATGATTGTGTACAGATACTCAGCTTTATTAAAACAGTCCTTCGTCGTAAGGTTATCGTGGGTAGTTTTATTTCATTTCTTATAATAGAGTGCACAATTTTCATATGGTTTCTTTTGTTGTTGTTTGAACAATAGTAAACATGAGAGAGAAATTAATCATGAACGATATTTGCGAAATCTCTGATATTATCTACAACAGTCTGGCAATGCACATGCAGCTTATTGATTATATATAGAAAACACTTGTTCTGAGTTAAAGCTGTCAAGCAAGGTTTAAACAAGAGTAAAATGCCACTACCACACGACAGCTAATGTAGAAAATACTATTCTGACGTATTTTGGCATGATACGCTCTTCCCATACATAATAACATAATACAAAAGTTTCGAGATGCATCTGCTGCCTGGCCACCCGTAATACCTGAAAAGAACAAAATGTTGCAGTAGTTGGCCCTTTTTCCACATGCGACTACTTTATGTTGAAAAGTGAAGGGAATAATATTGAAAGTTCCGTTAGATTGATAACTTCAGCAGATGGCAGATTTGTGTTTTAAAAAATGTGGCAGTGAATGTAGTTGAACTCGCTACGTTTTGTCTGCGGTGCATTATGATTACCGTTACACTACCAGCTGAACCGCAACTACAGCAGTTCCAGATGTCAAAAACAATTCCTCCAGTCCTTCAGAATTCCACAGTGTTGTGAGATAATGCATATGGCCCGATGGTGACTTGTGAGAGACAGACAGTTACAGCTTTTCTTTTGCACTGCACCACGTTTTCAACAAACAGATAGCGCAATAGAGTAGCTCAAGTGGAAAGGAACACTTCCTATTGAAATTTCTGCATCCTACACTGTTGGCAGTTTTGTGTAAGTGGCAGTTAGATGATTTTATTTCGGTGATTACAAAATAGAGTCGAGTGTAAGCACTGGGTAGCCGAGGCAGCTAGCTCATGGCGGTTTGGTCAACCAATGAAATGAATGTACTAAACATGCTGTTAACCACTACAGGGAGCCTGTGTGTCAGAATTTCCATCCAGTGTGGCGCAGCGGTGTTATAATAGAAAAATGAGCCACAGGGAAGAAGGTTTGGTATACTATTGCATTGCTGATAGATTCATATACTCATGGTCTGGGTTCGATTCCAACTTCTGGTAATGATTTTTTATATGGAGAGACAGATTCTATTCTCTGGTTATGCCAGGTGAAGAAGGTATAATGGCGTTGTTGTCTGAAATTCACATTAAACATGATATTCCTCCTCTTACAAGTAGACATTAGGTTGAATCACAACAAAGTCAGCAGTGGCGAGATGTAGAAAGTCTATCAACAAAGTCAGCAGTGGCGACATGTAGAAAGTCTATCACCATTAACCTTTCTTATAGTAGTTATGCATTTATAGTGATGAAACAAACGCTATGTAGGGTCACAGAACACTTATTCCACCTTTTATCTGAGCTTCTGTATGTCGATAAAATTGGTTCTGAACTGGGAATGCAACTCAGACCGCTCGTAATGCGAAATTTGATTCGTTCATGACAATGCAGCTTGACTACAGTTTGTTGTTTGTTCAAAACTGGAGATTCCTCATCCTCTCCACATATTGTGCGTGAATGGGATCGAATCCTTGCCTGGCACTAAAGTTTTCATTATGTATTATCAAGATCTAGAGTGAAAACACATATCTGCTGGTGGATAATAATTATGATTTTTAATGTATTTTCATTCGTTGTCAACACTAACGATATCTGACGTTTTTTGACTCCCAGTGAGACACAGAACTGTTTGCGAGATACTGTAAGTTCAAGGATGTTATTCCGAGCTGCTAGTGGAGAGAAATTCGGTAGCTGACGTCTCTTTGTGTTGAGTTGAGAACGATATGTTTGGGGGCTCGATTACCAGTCAGCACTGAACTCTCCGTCAAATTATTTCTAGTTCAAACATGCTCACATGTCACTGCTGGTGTAACAAACTCATATTTTACGTTCGTTTTCTCTAGAATATAACAGCGATAGGTGCTGGGTCGGAGTCCTGCGAAGGAAAAAAGTAATGTTTCGTCTCGTCATTTCAGTTAAAACATCTTGTTACTGCCGAGAAAATCCGATATGTCACAGTTGATTGTGCTTCGACAACCATCTGATTAGGTTTTGGGTTCGAATCCCCGTCCATTACAAAGCTTTACTTCACGGCATTTCAAGTAAGTTACTAGTGAAGAAGCAATATTTAACATCTCTCGTAGTTCATTAACAGGGACAATAGATGCTGGGTAGGAATTCGCGTCCACTAAAAATGTTTACGTTATGTAATTTAAAGTTGATATTTCCTAACTGAAACCGTCTAAAATCGAGGTACATCACTCTCGGTATGCCTAGTTAGGAATCACTGTTAGTTTCTGTCAGTCACGAAATCTTTGCTTAGTCTGCATGACCTGGGTTTGAATCCACATGCAGAACGAGGCGGTTCGTCGTGTCATTTGAAGTTCATTCGGATACGCAACTAGCAGCTCGTGAAAAACTTAAATTTTAATGTCATTTTGCTTTAAATAATGAGTACGGTGTGTTACTTTAAAGAGGAAATCATGAATACGATGAACGTACCACGTGAATTACCTATGTAACGTAATAATGAGAGTGGTAACATTTCAGGTATGCCATTTATTGTAGTAAATGTGAGCTTACAAGCCTTAAGGACAGTCTTATCTGTGATAAGGTGTTCCCTGATATTTGTAGTATCGTGGTATTTCTTTACATCTTGAGTTATTGCGATAGAGAGCAGTGTTTTCTAGTGGTGATTTGTTGGAACCATTTTCAATAGTCAAACGACTGCATCGAGGAGCGATTAGAGAACCTGCTAGATAGCTGCGTTATGCGTGTTGTATGCGAATCAGGCGACATCGCATACTTTTGAACACCACTGTACATAAAGAGTCATCAGGCAGTTACTCTGAATGGAAAGTCATTGCCACAGGTCGTACTACCATGACAGCGAGAACATTTTGAAAAAAGAAGAGTCCCCCCTCCTCATGTTACATCTACAAAAGGTGTCAAATCAGAAGTTACGGCACTGTTGGAAGTTCTGCTGTCAGGAAGAAAAATATCTGTATGTAACAGTCATGTATCAAGGACAGCTCATACTAACGTCAGATGCTGACAAAATAAAGGTATACGTCATGGCAACTGGGAAAGAAAAGTAAGATGAAACTAAGAAAAACTGCTAAAGAGTGAGCTTCGTTTCCACGTTAAGTTTCATTTCTACACGAAAATATGAAAAATCTTGCTTAATTTGGTTTGGAAAAAAGGATAGTCATTTAGGGCACTGCTCGTGAAAGACCTGATTCCGAGCTCGGATCCTAGTCCGGTACACTGTTTTCAACAGTCAGTATCAAGCTCCAGTACTGTATACTTTATGGTTTAATTTATTTTTGATTTGTAGCTGTCTTAGTAAAAAGTATTGAAACGTTAATTTTTATCGCATGATAGCACTTACGCTTTATTGTATTCTGTTAACAGGCAGCATGAAGCTATATACAGCAACAGTAGTCATGTATGCAGAGCAAGTAAAGTGATTTGCCTCACACCATTTACCAAGCATTAGTCTATCTTAGTAACTAACTAAATATTTGTACTGATAAAAATATTTAACCGAATAAAGTAGGCAGTCCATTGAACATAGTTATCTTATTTGACATCACGAGCTTCTGAAATGCTTTTCTACAATTTAGTGAGTAGCGTACTGCCGCAGTGTAACATGATTGGGCTGTCGCATTTGAAAAATGCATACCCAAGACCAGGCAGCATCTGAAAAATTTTCGTTAGATTCGCGGTGAATGACAAAATATTTTTGAGGCTTCACAACAAAATCAGCTGGAAATATCTGTTACTAGTCTGTATACATTACATGTGAAACCCTACTGACTCTTGAAAATTTCTGACTATATGTTTAGAAGTTTTGAACTAGTGTAACGCTGATTTATGCCACCAAATTTTACATATCCTTGTCATCGCAGTCGGACTCGCAAAAGTATTTACTGACGCTGTTGAACTGTCATAATCGCACCAGGAGTTTCTGTGAAACATTGCTAAGTAATAAAGATGAAATATTAAGTATTAAATATTTAAGTAGAGATAGTGGTTAACAAATGTGCAATGAGCTTCCTCCTATAGACTAAACTATTGCAGGTCAAACGTGATTGCCATCTGCTAAATTTATCATAATTGGTTCAAATGGCTCTGAGCACTATGGGACTTAACTGCTGAGGTCATCAGTCCCCTAGAATTTAGAACTACTTAAACCTAGCTAACCTAAGGACATAACACACATCCATGACCGAGGCAGGATTCGAACCTGCAACAGGAGCGGTCGCACGGTTCCAGACTGTAGCGCCTAGAACCGCTCGGCCACTCCGGCCGGCTGTTAAATTTATCATTTTAAAAATTAATAAACAGTGAGCTGTGGTGATGGATCTAAAATTAATCAAACTACTACTGCAAGTTGGCGTCTCAGAACTGCGTCACGTCGCCTTACCTCACCACTGAAAAATTGTAACTAATATAATTGGTGCAAGTACTTTATCGTTTAATAGGTGCGTTTCTTTAGCAACAAATCATACAGCAAAATGGGAACAAATCCCATAATGTTACCTACTGTTAGTGTTGTAGTAGGCAAGGCTCCGTGATCGTAAGGTTCGACAAAAGGATTTTTCTAAAGCATGCTTGCGTGCACAAATTATAACGGATGAATTCTAAAATGCTCAAAACAGTAATAAGAATATGTTATCCTATATGGATAGAGTTAATTAATCAGCATATGGGTAACTTGTAGCAGGGACAACTCACGACTGATAAATTTTTCGGGAGGAACACTTTACTGGCGAATTTCTTTCTGCTGTATGAAACGATTCATTTTCTTGAATGCGAAAAATTTTTAAGCTCGCATGGCGACTTCTATTACAAGCAATTATTCGCTTACAGCAATAAAGCATAAAACAGGTGCATTTTAAAGCACTTATTTAAATTACTTGTAAGCGAAACGTTATATTTGATGAATGACAGTATTTCAAGTGCAATAAATATAATTTAATGGTTCCATGTCTGTCTGCAGTCTACTATTACACAGAAAAATTACCGTACATAATCATGATATGAAGTAAATTTAAATGATAGCTAAATAACTTATTGTTTCTAAATGCTTTTGCAGCTAAACTTCCTAATATGTTTAATATCATCTCTGCGACTCTAATTGATGACAAAAGTGCCCTAAGTTCATAAAAATGAATGCAAAACATATTCAAATGATGACTGGTCACTTGCTCAAAAAACTGTATTACGTTTATACAATATGAACGAAAAACGCGTTACAAAAAACATTTGATTCTAGTGAACATTAATTACCCTCATCGACATCTGTTGTAGGCTACAACTTCAGCTGATTATGAAAACTATATGCTGTTACCTGTAAAACTCTTCAGTATTTTCTAGATATCATCTTTATTCTAATTGTTGATTGCACTATCCCATCATATGCATCTTCTTCAGGAAGCCCAACGTTCCTGCCGGTAATACGTCCTCGCTTTCAGTAATGTAAAGGTATGGATTACGGGTCCTTCGATATAGGACATAGAAACAGCTTGCCTTTTTTTCCCTGAACTGCACTGATAGTATAGAAACTAAGAGAGAGCAAGTGATTACGTTGTCATGTTTTCTACTACCTCTTCCCATTGCTTTAGCTGAGATGAAGACCTGTTTTGTTTGCATACTGTCTAAAGCGAAAAAATATATATACAATCTGGGGAGAGAGTGGCAATTTTTATGAAATCCGCCGTTGTCTGTTAAAAAGTTAAAAACATTAACATTCTTATAACCGTATGGTTGCGATTTCTGTGTCTGCGTGCACTGTTGAACAAAATTAGTTCTCTTATTGGGACAAATTAATCAATGTAATGGTATAGGAAGGCTCACACTTCAGTAGAAACTCTTTTACTTTGGCTCTGATGACAACAATAAAACGTACCTCCATCTGATTTCAAGTTGTGTATCTCAATATTAAAAACCCAAATCATACTAAATAGTAATGAAGCTTACCTTTATCTCTTTTTCTTGATTTTTTTCTCCATTGTTTGAAACTTCACATTCTGAGCTGCATACCTTCATATTATGTGTGGCATAGTTAATGAAAGCTTCCAAAAAAAAAAAAAAAAAGAAATAATCCCCGATGGGCATGACTCGAGAGCCGCCACAAGCTTGTTTCCAAAACGGGACATAGTAGAGTAATTTTCAGATTTAACTTCGCTCCTTACAACCAGCAAGACACCGACGGTGTCCTATTTTAATCCCCATCGATGCATCTATCCTCAAGAGATCGAAACCGACAAAACCAGCATTTTCAATTTTTAAGGAATTATGTCGTTTTATCATTAAACAAGTGTTATACACGGTCAAAAAATGACGTGATATTTGTACGAGACCCAATATATTTTCTGTACGTTATAAGAGAGAGAGAGGGAGAGAGAGAGAGAGAGAGAGAGAGAGAGAGAGAGAGATGTTGGAAGCCAATGATAGTCGCTGATGGATTAAATTCGGACGGACACTACCACCGACATGTTCACGTGGATTCGATTCATCACTTCCGCTGAGGGTTGAACAAATATACTGTATGAATAACTATTTTGACTAAACAGCACTTGATAATATGCTTGGAAAAAATGTAAGCGGAGCGTGAATGACGTTCCACGTGAAGCCTACAATTGTCTGCCATGTTACCCAGTTATACTAGGCAGTATGCTAAGACACCTCACGTCACATGAAATCCAGAGCTAGAAGCTGTACTTTCTCTTTTAAAATATGCTTACATAACAGCTGTTATTTGTTGCCACCGGTCAAAATTCCTAGAGTGACCAAGGTGTTTTATCACGGATAGCATAAAAATAACACACTCTGGTTAGCTGAACGTGCCAGACACACGATGTTTTAAAAACAAGTGGCTCACTAGGGACTTTCTTGCGCACAGTACGAATCAGAGCAGCGCTTTCTGCGCAGACCTGATTGGCATGTTATTGCCATCTTGAAATGGTATTGAACAATTATGTCTGTCAGCTGGGACGCAATGTTCACTGGGTTTGCGAAAAAAGAAAGTTCTATGGGTAGGTGCTAATAACCCCTTCCTCCTCCCATAAAAATCCCTTAGCGCTTCGTCTGAAAGACCATCTCATCATCACATGGAGCTCCCACTACGTAAACACATCCATCTTCATCGTCTCCCGTCTACTATTTACGTGATCCACCTTGAGATAACGTGTAGTCAGAATGCCGACGCAGAAGAAATTGTTGGCGCAGTCGTCGACCAACTAATGACCCTTTAACATCAATGATATTTTTTCTGTCATTCACTATACCACTTACCTTTCTGATTCCTATTATGCTGTACTTTCTGTAACATTCATCTGTACTTCTATTTGACCTGAGTTAATTTTCTGCCCTGTCAACGTGTCGTGGAAATAAATAGTGTCATAAATTGGTTCGCGGTGACGAGGAACTATCTATTAAATTAGTTACTAAAAACTTAGAGTTCGTGCACCAAAGCTTAAGCAACTGGATTTGCAACGTCTGCTCTTTCGGCCATTTTCTGGATTGGATAAGGTATCATAACTGACAGTGACTCCGTGCATGAGCCTCCCATTTGCTCCAGTTTATGGAGCAAAAGGAGAGTGGGACTTACGTGTGTGCGATTCAAGGAACATTACACGAAGTTGTGGAAAGTTTTTTTCACTCTTAAAATCAGGAATATCCCATTATTTGAAGCGACATCGCATCGTACATTAACACGACAATGTCGACTTTGGACGCAATTTGTAACTAGCTTCCTTCATACACGGTCCGGTCAATTAATGTGACAACATGACGTCAGTGTGCAATAACAACTAACAAATGGCCAGTGGCAGTACTAGCAGGGAAGGGAATATAAAGCGTTTCGGGGAAAGCTGAAAACAGAGCATTTGTTGTGGTAATGCGGAAACGCGAATTATCTAATCTCCAAAATGGCGTTACCATTGGCTTTCTGGCCAGTAGTTGAAGCAGTTTGTTAACTGTTCGCATGTCGACATGGTTAAAGTATTCCGCACATGGAAAAATGGCGCTATGATAAACCGGTGCCGGGGCAAAGGTGGTACATCATGAGTCATACATGACAGGCGCGAACGGTTGCTGGGTACAAGTATACGGGCGAATAGAAATGAATCTACTGAGAAATTGACCGCGTAGATGAACCGAAGGACTCTCCTCGAAGACCATTCAGCCAATGTTGCTGCAAATGGGCATCAGCTACAGGCGCCTTGTTGATGCACCCAAGGTTGCTGCTGTTCATTGGCTACAGAGGCTGAAATTTACATGCCAGTACCGCAACAGTACTTCCGTTGCGTGACTTCAGGTGGCCTTTTCAGGTGAATTACATTTTATGCTCCATCGGACAGAGGGCCGTTGACGTGAAGGGCGTGAAACTTCTGAAAGTAAACACCTTGCAACAATCGTCTGAAACGTGAAGGCCCGAGGAGGGGACGTTATGGTCAGGGGAATGTTTTCGTGGCATTCCATGGGTGATCTCGTCATTCTAGAAGGCACAGTAGATCAATACAAGTATTCACCTATCGATGGGGATCATGTCCATCCCTACATGGTTTGATATTCCTGGAACGATTGCACCTACCAGCAGGACAATGCCACACTAAATAACATTTTGTCGAGAAGTGAAATAAAGAAACGTATCCATAAAATGGTGTTTAACTACCAGGGGGACATTAATCTTCATGACTGCCTGTGGTTGTAAACTCCTCTTTGGGAATATATGAACAGCCATACGTCTTTTCCAAACAGCGTTTTGTATGTTTTGTTCGTTCATCGGTTTCCTGTCCTCCAGACGTTTTTACCAAGTATCACAGCGTACCAATTATGTAAACATTGCGTTAAAAGACGCAAAAAATTGACTTTCATACTCCTGAAGTAACATACAATGCAGGCACGTGGAGTAACTTAACTCATCTACTTGCTGGAGTTGACAATAAAAGAAATTAGTAATATGAGCACTTGTCATTCAGTCAAACGTTTTAGTTGACGGTTTGTTCGAGTGCAGTCCACACCAACGGAGAGAAGGTACATCAAATGTATTCGCTGTTGTGAATATGAATACCCATCAGCTGTAAAAGGACAAGACGGACCGGTACTACAACCTGGATTTCCCGCTTTACACGAGGAGTCGCCTTAAGCGCTTTGGCTATTCGTGCATAGCTCGTACACACAGTATGTAATTCCCGCACAAGAGACGAAACTTTTAAGTGGAAATCACTTGCCTGATATCGTCGGATAAATGCGATATAGCTGTGCCTGTTTTGTTAAGAAGAACGACGGAATGTTTGCATATCCGAAGGAGCTTTGCATCGTTCTTCTCAACAACACAGATACTACATCACTGAAGATAAATCAGAATAGTACTCATCGATGAAGAACGTTAGTTAGTAGAACAGCAATTCGCAATAACGCTGTCTGCGGTGCACTGTTTGACTAGTTATTCAAAAACTTTCGGTGTCTCCAAACAGGTCCTTCTATGCCAATAACCACTGAAGACCAAAGGATTAGTCGAGTACAAAGGCTGTTGCCTTGGTAATGACCTCAAGTCGGCGACGAGGAGGCTCAGACGGACCACACCCAGAAAAATCTGATCAATGATGATCAGATTGCTACCAAACTCTGGGGATGTTGATTGCTACATTCCACCTGTTGTTCCCAATAATCGCAGGAATTAATACAGGAAGATTCAGCGGAACTGTCGAAATGCGGCAGGGTGCCTGAGTGTTCGTCAAATCAGGAATTCATCTAAGTCTACATCTAAACCTTACGGCTTGTGGTGGAGAGTCCATCCTGTATCATTGTCCGTAAGGCCTCCAATCTCTGGAAAGGAAAGTGAAGCAGGATTTACCTTCAGTTATTCCAACACATCCTTATGCCCCGACTTCATGAGGGGGCCTTTCAAGCTAAGTAACGGCTCAATACCCATGAGACAATTTTTTGTTTTCTTATTAGTTATTAGGTGTTTCTGTCTGTATATGTTCAGGACATACTTATGTTTGGGATGCTCTTATGAGAGAGGCTGATGAGGCAGCATCAAGTCAAGATTGTTTTTAGGTAATAGGCTACAGAAATTCTAAGTGTTAGTGTAATATTAATATGTTAATTTAGTTTACAGTCTGGAACCGAGCGACCGCTACGGTCGCAGGTTCGAATCCTGCCTTGGGCATGGATGTGTGTGATGTCCTTAGGTTAGTTAGGTTTAACTAGTTCTAGGCGACTGATGACCTCAGAAGTTAGGTCGCATGGTGCTCAGAGCCATTTGTTAATTTAGTTTGAAAGGTAATAAATTGAGGTTACATGGTGCAGTACATTTATCGCTTCGTCAAATATGTAGTTTGTGTGGAAGTAGTTGTCCAGTCTTGTGGCAGAAAGTTAGTGTGGGTGACGGTGTGAGTGTTACACTTTGGATTTCAGCTTTAGGATTCAAGGTTTTTGTAGTAGATTTTTTCAAGGTCAGTTTCGTTATTTAATATAATTCAGGAGTTGAGGAAGTACTATTCTCCACCACGGAATTATTGGTGGAAGGTCACTGTCTGCCCCATAAACCGGATACACACACTCCCTGAGTCGTGAAAGTGCACTCTCTTCCATTCTGAGAAGCCTGTAACCAAGTGCCTCAGGAATGTCACTACAAGCAAAACCTAGTTCCTTCAAATGGTAGGGACACACTCGCTAAACTCAGTACCCAAACCGGCAGTCGTCGTTTGCAGTTGCTACGAACAGCGTCATCTCGGAGTGACGCAGCCGATAGAACTCCTGGGATAAGGGTTGTTGACGAACAATACACAATGCATCATTTCAGGACGTTCTTCCTAGTCATCTGCTACCATCATGGGAGCCAACACCCTTAACACCAACTACTCGTTTCTTTATCTGTCAGAAGAACCTCTGAGATCCTGCCTAAAGAATACCAAACTAATTTAAATGACATGATAGACCCAATCATTCCCATTCCCCTGAATCAGATAACAGCTGCACAAATCGCTGAGCATTGCCTGAGTGACACAGTGTATATGTGAGGGGAATAAAGGCAAGAAAGTTACCCTCCAAAGACAAACAGGAGAGTGTAAAATGGAGAAATATCGATAGGTATTTCAGTGTCTCTCTTGCAGTTAGACTCTTAAACAGCAATCTAGTGGGCCTGATTTATCTAAGAAATTAGAAAATGTAACGACATTAAACTCCAGCATATTCGAGAGCTGTAACCAGGCGGCCATCGCCACTACCAGCCATGAATGGATGACCTGTCAAAAAGCAGATGCGGAGTCACTTTATTGTTGATTTGCTTACATAGCACTAGTCCCATTCACCACGTGACACAGAATCACAGCTTCTTCTGCATGGTCAGTGTTAAACAGCAATGTTTAGGTATCTCCACCCAGGACTAGTCTGTCACTATCGGTATAGCTGGCTCATATAACTATAATCAGCCTGTGAAAGTTTACACCATACTTATTACACATATGCTACCGCCGTCTCCAGGATACAAACCACTGACCACTGACTGACATGGCTGGGCTCCTGGCAGCCAATCCTCCATCGCCGTCTCGTTGTCTGAAACACGCAGTGAATCCCAGCTAATTCCGTGCCGCCACTCCCCAGCCTGCAGAGCCCGTTTGCAACACCTTCGGCAGTTCCACTGGCCGAGCCTGCCTACCGTCACCGGGGTTCAGGGAAGCAACTACTAGCAGGTATGTCTAGTGTGGCGAGTGAGATACTGATTTCTCTCCATCTCTTGGCCTAAGTCACGCAAAGCAGTGAATAATGCGTGCTGCAAACAGAGCGAACAAGTATCTTATGTGATAATATACCGGGTGATCAAAAAGTCAGTATAAATTTGAAAACTGAATGAATCACCGAATAATGTAGATATAGAAGTACAAATTGACACACATGCTTGGAATAACATAGGGTTTTATTAGAACCGAAAAAATACAAACGTTCAAAAAATGTCTGACAGATGGCGCTTCATCTGTTCAGAATAGCAATAATTACCATAACAAAGTAATAAAAAGCAAAGATGATGTTCTTTACAGGAAATGCTCACTATGTCCACCATCATTCCTCAACAATAGCTGTAGTCAAGGAATAATGTTACGAACAGCACTGTAATGCATGTCCGGAGTTATGGTGAGACATTGGCGTCGGTAGTTGTCTTTCAGCATCCTTACATATGTCGGTCGATCACGATACATTTGCGACTTCAAATAACCCCGAAGCCCATAATCGCGCGGACTGAGGTCTGGGGACCTGGAAGGGCAAGCATGACAAAAGTGGCGGCTGAGCACACGATCATCACCAAACGATGCGTGCAAGAGATCTTTCACGCGTCTAGCAATATGGGGTGCTTTTTCTTTTTTTGGTTCTAACAAAACTCCATGTCATTCCAAGCATGTGTGTCAATTTTTACCTCTCTATCTATATTATTGCGTGGTTTATTAAGTTTTCAAATTTATACTGACTTTTTGATCACCCGGTA
This sequence comes from Schistocerca nitens, assembly GCF_023898315.1. NCBI lineage: Eukaryota > Metazoa > Arthropoda > Insecta > Orthoptera > Acrididae > Schistocerca > Schistocerca nitens. The sequence goes on from NC_064621.1 coordinate 404,122,572, forward strand.
TAATAATCGTATGTTTAAATATTGTTACAAAACTTGGCCATAAACTCATAGGTTTCAAGTCTCAACACGATCCGAAAATAAGTTTTCCCAGATATAGAATTTTTTCGAAATTCTAAAAACGAGAAGCTTCATTTTCACTATTAATTTATTCCACTTAATTGAAATTTTGAAATTATGTATTACTAAAGTGAGACAGTTCTACCTCTGTAATTAGCTTCAGTTTATCATACACACATTTGGTAGAAGTTTTCATGAAGTAACCTTCTTTACTTTTTGAGTTATTTATGAAAAACTAATTTTTGTGTCAAAAATTGGAAAACCGTGTTATATTAATTTTCCTTAGTTCATAAGAGCCATTGCTATAACGAAGCTGTAGCAACCTTCAGTATGACTGTCCGCCTGCTTAGCTGGGTGGCGCTGCAGTCTGAAACCGCACGACCGCTACGATCGCAGGTTCGAATCCTGCCTCGGGCATGGATGTGTGTGATGTCCTTAGGTCAGTTAGGTTTAAGTAGTTCTAAGTTCTAGGGGACTAATGACCTCAGAAGTTGAGTCCCATAGTGCGCAGAGCCATTTGAACCATTTAGCTGGGTGGTAACCCGATTGCCTCCCTCGCACTGCGCCCGTGTTCGATTCCCGGGTGGGTTCGAGGTTTTCTCCGCTCCGGGACTGGCTGATTTGCTGTTCTTACCATCATTTGATCCTCGTCATCGGCGGCAAGTCGCCCTATGTGACGCCAACTCAAATAAGACTTGCACTAGGCGGCCGAACTCGAATGGGACCTCCCGGCCAATAGTGCCGTACGATCACTTCATTTCATTTTTCAGTATGATATTGTAATTTCATAAAGGTACAGAAACACAGGAATAGTGCTATCCACCCTTGGTCTCACGTGAAAAACTCTAGAGGTTAAAGTGTAAAGGTTATCAAGCTCAGAAGTTTGTAGAATATAAACAGTGCACAGATTTAATTATTGATTAATTGGGTTGATGTAGGTCATCAATTAGCAACGATATAAATAATTTTGAAACGAGTAAGAGTGTTGGATGATTATGCTGCTAACGCTGGAAGCAGTTTGGAGTGAGCGGCGAAGGAGGTTATTCGATCATCGTCAGACGTGTGGAACATGGAGCGCTCCACTACCCGAATGTCAGATCTTTCTTCCACATGCGTGTCCTCTTTAGCCTCAGATGGCATTAATGATGACTGACGTGATTATTGGCTCAAATGGCTCTGAGCACTGTGGGACTTAACTTCTAAGGTTATCAGTCCCCTAGAACTTAGAACTACTTAAACCTAACTAACCTAAGGACATCACACACATCCACGCCCGAGGCAGGATTCGAATCTGTGACCGTAGCGGTCACGTGGTTCCAGACTGTAGCGCCTAGAACCGCTCGGCCACCCCGGCCAGCACGTGACTGTTATTGGATCGAATTAGATATCGTGTACATCTTTTGAAACTGTGTGAAAGTGAACTTACTTTGATTAGAAATTTAACACGGAGGCCCCTGTTTCGTTTCCGATGTTCTGTTTCGTGTCAACCCCGCTATATTATAGGCAACCATGTGGTAAGTATCTGAGATTACTCTCCACTTTTTAAGTAGAGTAATTATGTTTTTGAAATGAGGGACAAAGAGTAGAAATAATCTGTGAACTTTGTCAAGTGCTAATTATGACAGAACCAGCTTTAATTATTTTCCAGATTAATTCTTATTTTGTCAGAAAATTCTGCTCCGTTAAATGACAGCAGACTTTTTTGTTGTGGTTCCGGAACATTTTACTTCAGTTGTGGCGAGGTGAATTGTGGAACTTTGAACTGAAAAATTTAGACAGCACGTTCACCAATGCGTGCGGAACATTGCGCGCTCTGAAAAATTTTGGTTGCGCGTTTTCTTTCAGTTCCAAATGCGCTTCATAGTTCTTAGCGCAACCAAGGCCCGGTGCAAAAATGTCTGCAAATTCTTCACAAAGACTAGAAACACTGGCGGAAGGCACAGTCTGATTCACTGATAGGACCTGATTTACTATAGACAAATTAAACAATTGAAACAAATCTAAACCAAACAAGTTCACTGCAGTAGAAGAACGAAGAACGTAAAATGACACAAGTTTTGTTTGTCCCTTGTATGTTGCAAGAAGGCTGCACTGTCCTAACACAGGTATATGCTGTCCTGAGTAACTAGTTAACTTAACATTTGCGGCACGCAATGGCGGTTTGCCCAGTTGTTTGTACGTGTCGTGATTGATCAATGAAACTGCAGCTCCGGTATCGAGCTGGAATGGTATCACTTTGCCTTCAAAGTCTAAGTCCACAAAAAGTTTATTGTCCTGCTGACGACAAGAGCGACTGTCACGTGCAATTTGAACGGACACAGGTACAGAAGCACTTGCGACTTTACGGGATTTCCGGCTACGTCGACGCACACTTTTGGTGGGACGAACACAGTCACTGTTAGCTAAAGTGTCACTGGACGGGTGGGAATGAATTACATGAATGTCCATGGGCGAAGGTCCACGAGCCCGATTGTCCTGGGTTCGATTCCGGCGCGAAGCAAACGGCCTGGAATTTGTGTGATTGTCTGATGTAAGCTTTTTCTGGCAAACACTTTGAACATGTCCCTTCTTGTGACAGTAAAAGCAAATAGCTTGGCGTGACGGGCAATTTTCACGCGAATGTCTAGTTGCACACCGCGGGCATGATTTCACTGCATTTGCTGGCGTACGCGGCGCACGTGTTTGCAAAGGAGGCTGCCGCTGCTGCGACGGGCGCGAGGGCCGCCTAGCGTCCCGTGCAGCGGACCCGGCGGGCCTGTTAATGTGACACACTGCTGGCGAAGTTTCAAACGAGCCCTGAGCAAAGTCAAGTGTGTCTTGCCTATCCAATATGTCTATCACTTGTTGAAGGGAGGGATTTACGAGTTTCAAAATCTGTTCCCGTATGCGAACATCAGAAGCGTTCTGTGCTATTGCATCACGCACCATAGTGTCTGAATAAGGAAGTCCACAGTCACATTCAAAGGCACACTCCCTAGTAAGTCCTTGCAAAGTTGCAACCCACTCCCTATTAGTCTGACCGGCCGTACGTTTGGTACGAAAGAACGTATACCGTTTTGCAACTACATTTACTGTTTCTTTGAAATAGGCATCTAAAGCAGACAAAATTTCGTCGTAGGACAGAGTGGCTACGTCGCGTCGGGGAAACAATTTCACTATCACACGGTAGGTAGACACACCCACACAAGAAAGCAAAAACGGCTGCCGCTCGTTACCTTGAATCCTGTATGCTGCTAGGTGAAAGGCAAATTGTCGGGACCACTCAGTCCACGACTCTTCGGCCGCCACGTATGGCCGAAAGGGAGGTGCAACAGCGTTTTGTGGCAGCGGTAGCGAAGAAGCGGCGGCTGCCGCATCGGTTTGCAGCGCACGTTGACCCTGGACGAGCTGTCCTAGGGCTTCCAATAACGCCTGCGTCTGCTGATTCTGCAAGCGAAAAAATTCGGACAGTATCTCTGGAGATTGTGGCGAAGCCATGACACAAGCAAATCAGAGCACAACAAGGAAAAAAGTAATTCAGTCCAAAGCAGAAAAAACACTTTCTCTCGTCGCCAAATAATGTTGTGTCCAGGTCCTACCGTCCAGACACAACGAGGTAGCTAGGTGCACGCTAAACTAACGCACACGGGCTTGAAGTTCTGGAATACATCTCTCTTGAATATTCGTTAGCTATAAGCACTGATACAAATGGCGCCTTGCTAGGTAGTAGCTATGGACTAAGCTGAAGGCTATTCAATCTGTCTCTCGGCAAATGAGAGGAAAGCTTCGTACGTCTGGTCGCAAGCTATGTCGTCCGTACAACTGGGGCGAGGTCTATTCCGTGTCTTGTGACCTGCCATGTGGTGGCGCTAGGTTTGCGATTATACAGTGGCGACACGCGGGTCCGACATGTACTACAGGACCGCGGCCGATTTAAGTTACCACCTAGCAAGTGTGGTGTCTGGCGGTGACACCACAGAGGGCTCATCCTAGGAAACTTCGCTCTTAATTTAGTATAGCCATACATATGTTCTGCGCGTGTACTAACAGGCTCCCTCACCAGACGTAAAAAGGTGCAATAAAAAGTTAGGTTGCAGAACTCCAAACTAAAGGAAAATAATATTACTCTACATTTCATAACATCTTAAAACAATTCACGTATAATTTAAGAGAAGGTACCGGAGTTGGGCCTTTTCCACAACTTAACAGCATACTTCAAACTCGCCTACCAACGCTCCAGTAACTAAGTTAACAACCCACCCTCTTTGGCCAAGTTTTACACATTTGAACCGAGTACCAAATACGGCTAGATCAACGGATCAGGTTATTTTACCTTTAACTGATATCAACTAAGTTCACCCTCCAGTGACAACCAATTCCACAAGGACACCATAGTAAGAACAAGGAAAACACAACGACACGGATCGAGACAGTGGCACTAGCGTATAAGATGTCAACATGAACGTATTGAAACGTCCCCTTTGAAAAATTTTACACGTCTGTCCTTAAACTGACACACAGTATTTTTTTAGCGCAACGCAATCTGACTTTAAATAATCTCTACAAGAGAATGGCCCTGACTAACATTAACCTGTACTTTTCACAAATCACTTACCTCACAAAAATCTTGGTTACTCCCACTACTGCAATACAGCTAGCGCCACTACTGCCAGCTAAATAAAAGATTCAAACTATGGAAGGCACTAACTACTGATAGGGATAGTTAGCAAATGAAAAATATTAATAGAGAATAAACAATGTATTTACCTTGATATCATCATATATAAATATAGCAGTTCATGACAAATTTCAAAACTCCGCCATCTCTCTCCCCACATCCACCACTGCTGGCGGCTCACCTCCAACTGCGCAATGCTATGCGCTGTTCACAGCCAGCTGCCTAACACTACAATGGCGAGTATTACAACAATGCAAAGCAGCCACAGACTGCACACAGCACAGCCAGTGATTTTCATACAGAGGTGGCGTTACCAATAAGAAAACCTAAACAGCCTACTTACATAGCCCCCATGCTCCCCACAAAAAATTTTACAAATTTTGTTGGGCACTGGCCAATACATATTTGTTAAAATTTTTCATAATCGTAATTACAATAACAAAGAAATCAAATGCACACACTTATTGATACAATGTTGGTCAAAAGCTAAAATTTTCTCACAGTCCATAAAGACAGTCCTGATCATTCATCACATTGCAGTGTTTTTCTCAAAGTCTGAGCAGTAAAAGAAAATGCACACGGAAGTAGTGGATTTCCATGCAGTCTTGAAGAAGTAGTGTTGTCCTTCCAACGGAAAGACAGTGCTGACTCTTGACATACAGGCAGGTAATGGGCCACAACAGAGCAAACCCACAGCGGAGTCAGTCGAAGTTTTAGAGTAGACCCACTGGAGTCCTGGTAGAGATTGTGGTATTGGTGGGCCACCAGAGGTGCAGACCCACTGCAGTCCTTGTAGAAATAATGGTACTGGTGAGTCAGCAAAGGTGTAGACCCACTGCAGTCCTTGTAGAGATGGCCAGCAGCCATCTGTTGTGACTATGCAGGTGCACAATCACCATTGAAGAGTCTTGCGGATAATATAGCAAGTCCATAACCACCACTTGTGCACTCACAAAGTTTTTGGAATTGTCCTTAGAACCAGCAATGCTGTCATCCAGTCCCTTGCTGAATTATTAACACACATGCAAACACTATCAGTCCCTACTTCTCACATATTGTCCATATAGTATGACCAACAGAAACGTGTGCAGTGAAATGATACTTAATTTGAAGAACTGGTGTCAATTACAATTTTATAACATGAGAATACAATTACAAAGGTACAAAATACATCATTAAAGAACATAACAATACAGATAACATTTGTAGTAACACAGGCTTTACAAAAGAATAGAAATAAACATATACATCAATGTTATAGGAATTATGAGATAAGTAGATACATAAAAGATCAGAATAAATTTTGAAACATCAACTTCACACATGAGCATTAAAACAGTAGTAAATAATGTCTAAACATCTTTACAAAGAAAATAACATATTATAAATGCAAATTATATTTGAGGATAACAGTATTCCTCATCATAGTGAATGTAGCTTAGTACTTGAACAGAAAAAAATTTCTATGAAACAGTACACAGAGACAGGAAGAAAAGAAACACACAAGGGTACACAAACACATAGCATAATAATACAAAAGGAAAGGACAGGGTTCGTTTTACTGCAGTATTTTGCAAACAAAACTTTCTTTACTTCTTGGAGAATTCCCTTCATTCATCATTATTCCCAAAAAGTCCTATCTATACCTGCTTTCTGTATTCTATTCATATTTCTTTCAAAATAATTATTTCTCAGTGCAAAATACTCATTTTTGCCATATCTGTTTCATGTGGCTTCTCAATGCATTTCTTCCAATTCATCATAGTTAGTTTCTTATATAGTCTACCCCCTCTAATGCTAACTTAAATCTACTGAGCTCAGATGCTAAACTAAGGGACGGGGCAATGCAGCAGCAAACAAGAAAAATAAATCAGTAGTAAAACTGGCTTAACAGCGTAATACAAAGTCCAATTCAATAACATTATGCCTGGCAAACAGCAGCAACTTATACCTAAACATGACATACCTCAAGCAGAAAAAATATTACAGTAAAAATGGCCATGTTTAAAACTTACGTCACATCTTAACACGAGTGATGCATCACAAAAACTTACTCTACGAAAAAAAAAATTACCAAGTAGTTGAAAAGAAAATTATGTATGCAGTTCCTGTTATTAGTCCCTTCTTATTGTTCTTTCCATTCCAAGAGCTTCTTTTTCGAAGAATGTGGGTCATAAAATAATTATTTAATAGATATGTTGACAGAAAGTGTTCACATTAGCAAATGATTTTTTTTTATATAAAACCCATGCTGCAACACAGCTGGAAACTAGATATCAAATGAAATAAGCAACTATGAAAGGCAAAGCATAAAAATATCATTCAATAGTCATGTGACATTTCATAAGTTAGTAGAAATTCTCACAACTCTCGTAGAAAGACGCTTGTCGTAATCAGGCGTGCAGATGTAAAAATATTTCTCGTCATTTCATTAGGCATTTCAGTAAATATCATAAATTATGAGCTCCACAGTATGCTTTCAACAAGGAAATGTCAATAGCGAGGATAATGGACTCCCCCTTTTTTTTTTCTACCTGTGCTTCTGGAAAGGCACACCCTAATGGCTTGTTCTCCAGGTGTCTGACACAGCTGTGTGCCCACGACGCACGTGCAGGTGGTCACTTAACTTTGTTACGGAAATATTTACGACAGCAGTTTCCGCTACAGTGACAGTCTCATATAAAAATTTCACAGGTCGAGAATTTACGTTGCAAATGTGTAGAAACAAAATTCTATGAATATAACAGTGTCCAAGAAATTTTCGCCGTCATTGTGATACATTCACGCATTTACACATATTTCATAACTCTTAAAGTACGATTCTTGGTTTCCAACCAGAGTCCCTAACTTCTATTGATTATTCATATACATATAAACACGTAATCACATTCCTTATATAGCATCAGCTTATTGATCATAAACATACCTCAACAACATAATACACATCGTCGTCGTAAAAATAACATCATAACACCTCAGTCAAATCTCAAAATCGTCGTAGCTTCCTGAATATTTTAAAACCTAAAAGTAATTCTCTGCTCATTTCAAAAGTGTTATCTACCTCAAACGTACTTTAAAAATCATGATCCCATACCAAATACATCATTCAAAGCTCTCATAGTATCACAATGGTTCCGACAAAATATGAACAGTTCACAAAGTACTGACAAAATGCAATTTCATACGTATGAAGTTATTCAACTGTGTAATTACGTAAACATCTGTCACTGATGTAGTAAAATAAATGTTTGTCTCTCTCAGGTAAATAATCAGATAGCTGTGTAATTCTGTGTTAGAGAAATATGGTACCGAAGTGTAAAGTTGTATAAGCAAATACCATATTAGCTAGGGCTCCTTGTGCGTGCCAAACACATGGTACACAAAGTAAACGTGTACCCCCCTGAGGATTAATGAATAATACCCTCAGGTGTTACAGATTACAGCAATGGAATGAAATGTATCACGGAATACCTTTGTATCATAGTACTTCAAATATCTTTAAAAATAAATGTTTTAAGTACAAAATTAATCACTCAAATGCGTGTACTGTAGCGCTAAACTGTGCGTCTTGTCGCAACATAATCTGTGTGGAAGTGTCGTAGTTATCGTCCTCCGAAAGCTAAGTTCTGCAGAAGTCAATGTACTTACCTCATGATAAACAAAAGTGAAATGCTTTGCGTATAGATATCGTAGTTATTACGCTTATTGTTGTGATGAAGAAAGTACTGTACTGTAACATATTGTTGAGCCACGAAAAAGGCTGTCTCATTGTTGCTATACCACAAAAGTTACTACCAAAACATGTTTTACTTTCCAGAATAACACAGAAAAACTGTGCAGAAATAAAACAGAAACACTGCAAAAGCAACATTGTATATTGTCACTCATTAGTAGCGTCGTGATAAAATCGTGTAGCTGTCACATAAACTAACCTCTGTGTCATCTGGTATCTCTCAGAAAGTACTTTAAATCCAGAATGTATTTTCAAGTAAACCAAAATGTTGCATTAAAATCTCATTAGCAGTACCAGTATGTGTCCTAAGTACGTAAGCCTGATAGTCGTTACGTAATCGTGCAACTAACAAGCAAGAATGTACAAATACAACACTGTGTAGTCTGTTCACTATAACAATGCATTCGTAATTTCTGTTTAAAAATGTTCCCTAGGTTCTAGGCTGGATATTTAACTTCAAACATTGTTGCATGTTAACAGTTTCTTAAGTCTGACAAAGCATACTAGAAATGTGAAGTGAAAAATTGTATGGCAAAGACTAAGTTATAAAGCAGATTATCTTTCAATAAACGGTTTTACATGTGAAATGTGGTGTAAACCTTTACTCTTCACAGTACTCGGAGTTTCAACTTGAACGTAATTATCATGCGGTATACGTCGGTAAAGAATGCTAAAATTATTCTCAAGGCTAGCGTCTTATGTTATTTTTCTCGGAGCCAAGGGCGCACGCGGCTGCCTGCTGTGCGAGTCATTGTCTGTCTCTTTGTTGGCGCGCGTCGTTACTGGGATTTGGAGACCTAACTTCTACAAATTCACGTTGTCGAAAATGCCCTGCTCTGTTTGAATCCCGCCAGTTCTGATGCAATTCAGGTCTGTCGTTACGATCATATCGTCTCTCGTCATGTCGGTAGTTCCTGTGGTTTCTTTCTTGTCGGTTAAGTGGTGGAGAATTTCTCCCTGAATCGTAACTGCGCGCTGGACCATTGCGTCTAAAGTTATTCTGTCTCTCGTAATAATAATTGTTTTGGTTCCCATATTGTCTGTTTCTCTGATTGTCTCTGTGATAGTCATTACCGCGGAGAGGTGATCTTTCCCTGTAATTATTACTACTCTGCCAACGGTTGTTACACAGGTGGTGTCTGTTTCGGTCACGATTTGTGTTGTGAGAATAGCCTTGTCGCGTCCAGTTATTATTTCTTTCATCGCTGAATTGCGACGGATGTGATCTGTAATTGTTGTGCTCGTACGTTCCGCGATTGCCAGTGTCAATTTCCAGTTCTTGTAAGAGTCCTTGAAATGCTTCAATGTCGTCTTTGCAACGTCCTGCCAAAATAATATGTCGTAAATGTTCAGGCAGTTTGATTAAGCAAATGCGGATAAGTTCTGAGGGGCTGTATGGGTTTGAAAGATACTGATTCTTGTGTAACATGTCTTCAAAATATTTCACAAGACTGGAAAATTCAGATTGTTCGAAATGTTTCATCATTATGATGCTATGTTTTACTCGGTCTTGTGTAGCTTGAGACCAATATGCTGAGAGGAAGGCATGGTAAAATTCTCCTTCACTGTGGCAATCGTGAATGACCGATCGCATTCTTACAGCTGGTTCATTCTCTAAGTAGCCACACATAAATTCTAACCTGTGCTCCAATGACCAGTTGGGAGGAAAACAATGAGAGAATTGACGGAGCCACGCTTATGGATGAATGTCGTTGGCAGAATTCTTAAACGTTTTGAATTTACGTGTAGTAATGAACAGCTTATAGTCAAAATCATCGTGTCGGTGAGTAGCATATCGGTCATTGTTACGTCGTGTCGGCGGTTCCATCTAAAAATTCGGTGTGCCTTGCCAATTTCTTTCATAATTTCCGAAGTGTCCTGTGTTATTATTTTGTGCTTGATCCGTGTTTCTATGTCCCTCTTCCCGTATTGGGGCGCGAGTGTCCTCTGAAATACGTAATTCTTGTATTACCTGTGTCAGCTGATCTTGTACTTCGCGGATTTCTCTTTGGTGTTGCGTATTAATTTGATTCAGATTTTGTTTCAGTTTCCTAATTTGTTCGCTCTCTTCTGTGTCATTAAATACTACCGGTTTTGTGTCGTTCAGATTATCATCTACCTTCGTAGATAAGTTAGTGAACTGATCCGAAAGTTCGGCTACTTTCTCCGATAGTGAACACATTTCCTCAGTGTGTTTTTCTGAACCAAGTTTCAGATTGTCCATTTGTGTTGAAATCGAATCTACTGTGTCCTTCAAGTTTTCCTGAGTTTTGCAAGTTGCGTAACCGAATCGGTAGATGCAACTGAGTCAAATTTAGCTTGTAAGGTCTCATGATTTTCATGAACAGTAGTTTGCAGTTCTTTTATGGCTGCTTCGTGATTCTGTAGTGCATTTTCATGACGCGAAAAAATAGGATGGAAATACTCACAAATTTGTGTTTTTACGTCGTTACAGACTTTTTGACATTTCGATTCAATGTGATGTAACTCATTAGTTAAATCTTCACGTGTTTGTTCAAGAGTTTGTTCCAATGAGTCTAACTTTTTAAGATTTTGTTCCACTGTGTCTAACTTTTGAAGATTTTGTTCCATTGTGTCTAACTGTTGCTGTGTTTGTCTCTGGTGTTGTTCCATTGTGTCTAACTGTTGCTGTGTTTGTCTCTGGTGTTGTTCCATTGTGTCTAACTTTTAAGATTTTGTTCCACTGTGTCTAACTTTTGAAGATTTTGTTCCATTATGTCTAACTTTTGAAGCTTTTGTCCCATTTGTTGCATTAATTGTAATAACAGTGCACTGGTGTCTGAAACATGTTCCTCAGTGCTATTCGGCAGTGAAGTTGCACCGGCAACATTCACATTTTGACAAGCAGAAAATCTGTCTTGACTCATTTGAGAAAACGGTGAGGACCCAAAACCTGAGTCTACAATATTTGCGACATTGTTTCCTGTCATTTCGGATTCCTGAGGCGAGCTGTTGCCGACCGATCGATCGATAATGCTTCCCTGTTCTCTAATTGGTTCACTGTCTACACCATTGTTTGCCGCCCGCTCCATTTCCCTATGCACAATTACCAAATTACTACTTTGAACATTAGTTAATTCATTACTCTGCGGCGCTAACACACTGCTTTCGTCTTCACTGTCATTTCTCAATTTAGTTTGGAGCCTAGTATTACGTTTTTCACACGCCATTATTGTCACAGTATTTCATAAGACAACACAGAAAAACACAATTTGAAGAGCAAAAATAAGAGAACACATTAACCTAACACTGAAAATAATATCTAGTTAATTGCAGCTGCGAAATACTTGGTGCAAATCTACATGCATGCCACAACTGTTTTACTGTACAACAATGAAAGACTGCAACTACAAAGGAGATTTTCTCTACAATTACGCGCTAGCAATAAACAAAATCTACACTAATTACACAAACTACAAGAAAATATCAGAAGATTCCAGTGAGGTATCCTAGGCTAAGGGTCGACATATGAAACGTCCCCTTTGAAAAATTTTACACGACTGTCCTTAAACTGACACACAGTATTTTTTTAGCGCAACGCAATCTGACTTTAAATAATCTCAACAAGAGAATGGCCCTGACTAACATTAACCTGTACTTTTCACAAATCACTTACCTCACAAAAATCTTGGTTACTCCCACTACTGCAATACAGCTAGCGCCACTACTGCCAGCTAAATAAAAGATTCAAACTATGGAAGGCACTAACTACTGATAGGGATAGTTAGCAAATGAAAAATATTAATAGAGAACAAACAATGTATTTACCTTGATATCATCATATATAAATATAGCAGTTCATGACAAATTTCAAAACTCCGCCATCTCTCTCCCCACATCCACCACTGCTGGCGGCTCACCTCCAACTGCGCAACGCTATGCGCTGTTCACAGCCAGCTGCCTAACACTACAATGGCGAGTATTACAACAATGCAAAGCTGCCACAGACTGCACACAGCACAGCCAGTGATTTTCATACAGAGGTGGCGTTACCAATAAGAAAACCTAAACAGCCTACTTACAGTATCACTTACTGGACTTCTTTTTTAAATTCAACATGGCACTTGAAGTGAATTATTTCAGCGAGTGTCTTTATGTCCACTGCCACAAAAGTTTTTCTGCTGGTCCTTACTACCCGATCATAGAGAGATTACCGTAAGGCACAGGGCTCAAATCCTCATTTAGTTATCCAGGTTAATATAATGAAGCGCCTAAGAAACTGATTTAGCCAGCAGTATTCAAATACAGAGACTTGTAAACAAGCAGAACACGTCGCTGCGGTCAGCGACGCCTATATAAGACAAGTGTCTGGCGCAGTTTTTCTACATCTACATTTATACTCCGCAAGCCACCCAACGGTGTGTGGCGGAGGGCACTTTAAGTGCCACTGTCATTACCTCCATTTTCTGTACCAGTCGCATATGGTTCGCGGGAAGAACGACTGTATGAAAGCCTCCGTGCGCGCTCGAATCTCTCTAATTTTACATTCGTGATCTCGTCGGGAGGTATAAGTAGGGGGAAGCAATATATTCGATACCTCATCCAGAAACGCACCCTCTCGAAACCTGGCGAGCAAGCTACACCGCGATGCAGAGCGCCTCTCTTGCAGAGTCTGCCACTTGAGTTTGCTAAACATCTCCGTAACGCTATCACGGTTACCAAATAACCCTGTGACGAATCGCGCCGCTCTTCTTTGGATCTTCTCTATCTCCTCCGTCAACCCTATCTGGTACGGATCCCACTGCTGAGCGATACTCAAGTATAGGTCGAACGAGTGTTTTGTAAACCACCTCCTTTGTTGATGGACTACATTTTCCAAGGACTCCCCAATGAATCACAAACTGGTACCCGCTTTACCAACAATTAATTTTATATGATCATTCCACATCAAATCGTTCCGCACGCATCCTCCCAGATATTTAACGGAAGTAACTGCTACCAGTGTTTGTTCCGCTATCATGTAATCATACAATAAAGGATCCTTCTTTCTATGTATTCGCAATACATTACATTTGTCTATGTTAAGGGTCAGTTGCCACTCCCTGCACCAAGTGCCTATCCGCTGCAGATCTTCCTACATTTCGCTACAATTTTCTAATGCTGCAACTTCTCTCTATACTACAGCATCATCCGCGAAAAGCCGCATGGAACTTCCGACACTATCTACTAGGTCATTTATATATATTGTGAAAAGCAATGGTCCCATAACACTCCCCTGTGGCACGCCAGAGGTTACTTTAACGTCTGTAGACGTCTCTCCATTGATAACAACATGCTGTGTTCTGTTTGCTAAAAATTCTTCATTCCAGCCACACAGCTGGTCTGATATTCCGTAGGCTCTTACTTTGTTTATCAGGCGACAGTGCGGAACTGTATCGAACGCCTTCCGGAAGTCAAGGAAAATAGCATCTACCTGGCAGCCTGTATCTAATATTTTCTGGGTCTCATGAACAAATAAAGCGAGTTGGCTCTCACACGATCGCTGTTTCCGGAATCCATGTTGATTCCTACAGAGTAGATTCTGGGTTTCCAAAAACGACATGATACTCGAGCAAAAAACATGTTCTAAACAGATCGACGTCAGAGGTAAAGGTCTATAGTTTTGCGCATCTGCTCGACGACCCTTCTTGATGACTGGGACTACCTGTGCTCTTTTCCAATCATTTGAAACCTTCCGTTCTTCTAGAGACTTGCGGTACATGGCTGTCAGGAGGGGGGGGGGGGCAAGTTCTTTCCCGTACTCTGTGTAGAAACGAATTGGTATCCCGCGTCAGGTCCAGTGGACTTTCCTCTGTTGAGTGATTCCAGTTGCTTTTCCATTCCTTGGACACTTATTTCGATGTCAGCCATTTTTTACTTTGTGCGAGGATTTTGAGAAGGAACTGCAGTGCGATCTTCCTCTGTGAAACAGCTTTGGAAAAAGGTGTTTCAGTGTTAAGCGTGTCATCCTCTGTTTCAATGCCATCGTCATCCCGGAGTGTCTGGATATGCTATTTACTGATTTAACGAAAGACCAGAACTTCCGAGGATTTTCTGTCAAGTCGGTACATAGAATTTTACTTTCGAATTCACTGAACGCTTCAGGCATAGCCCTCCTTATGCTAACTTTGACATTATTTAGCTTCTGTTTCTCTGAGAGGTTTTGGCTGAGTTTAAACTTGGAGTGAAGCTCTCTTTGCTTTTGCAGTAGTTTGGGCTTTCAGAGCCGAAGGCCCACTCGTGTACCCTTGATGACTGCATGACACAAAGCTTTTGCGCCTCGCCTGGGCCCGTCAGCACCGACATTGGACTGTTGATAGCTGGAAATATGTTGCGTGGTCCGACGAGTGTCCTTTCAAATTGTGTAGAGCATATGGATATATATTAGTATGGAGACAACCTCATGAATCCATGGACGTTGCATGTCAGGAAGGGACTGTTGAAGCTGATGGAGGCTCTGTAGTGGTGTGGGGCGTGTGCAGTTGGAGTGATATGGGAGCTCTGACACGTCTAGATACGACTCTGACGTATGTACGTAAGCATCCTGTCTCATCACCTGCATACATTCGTGTCCATTGTGTATTCCGACGGACCTGGGCTACTCCAGCGGAACAACACAGAACCCCACACGTCCAGAATTCCTACAAGTGGCTCCGGGAACACTCTTGTGAATTTAAACTCTTCCGCTGGCCTCTAAACTCACCGGACATGAACGTTATTGATCACATCTGGGATGCCTTGCAACGTGCTGTTCAGAAGAGGTCACCACCAATCGTGTCTTACAGATTTATGGACAGCGCTGCTGGATTTATGGTGTCAGTTCCCTCCAGCACTACTTCAGACACTGAGTCCCAACCACATCTTATTGCAGCACTTCTGCGTACGCGTGGGGGCCCGACACGATATTAGGAAGGTGTACCATTTTCTTTGGCTCTTCAGTGGATTTTGCATAACTTCCCTCAGCTGCGTTTTGAGCACAGTTACTTTAGAGAAGACAGGACCGATTCATTTCCACATCATTGCACAATCTGAGACCGTTTTCAGTCTATAATGATCTCATCGTCTGCAGGGTGCTGGAGCCCAGATTTCCTTCCTTTCCTATTGGGATTCGTAGCCCATATCTTGACTTCTCAAATTCACAGCACCTTCCGAAATTTTCAAAGTTTTATGTAGACTGGAGTGATAAGAAAGTTAGTGTTTTTAACGTCCCGTCGACAACGAGGTCATTAGAGACGGAGCGCAAGCTCGGGTGAGGGAAGGATGGGGAAGGAAATCGGCCGTGCCCTTTCAAAGGAACCATCCCGGCATTTGCCTGAAGCGATTTAGGGAAATCGCGGAAAACCTAAATCAGGATGGCCGGACGCGGGATTGAACCGTCGTCCACCCGAATGCGAGTCCAGTGTGCTAACAACTGCACCACCTCGCTTGGTTAGACTGGAGTGCATCTGATTACTGTTGATATTCGTGTATGTGTTTATGTATGTGTATTGAACCGGGGACCTAGAAACGACGGAGAGGCTTCTTCCCCGCTGTAGCTCCCAGTTGTTCACAACCCTACAAGAGGACACAGCAGTCCACTCACGCCACCGCCGCCTCACACAGAATCCATGGTTATTGTGCGTTTCGGCCCTCTGTGGACACCCCCCCCCCACCCCCCTCCCAGGAACTTCTCATACGAGACGAGTGTACCTGAGGCAGAATAAGGGTAACCAGCCCACATTCGCTGAGACAGACGGAAAACCGCCTTAAAAACCATCCACAGGGATGCCAGCACACCGGACCTCGACACTAATCCGCCGGCGAATTCATGCCGGGGATCGGCACGCCTTCCAGATCGGGAAGCTGCGCTTTAGACAGGGCGTCTAGCCGGGCGGGCTGTGCATATGTTACTAATGTCTGAATACAGAAACACATTTGATTGATACTGATTACGAAAGAACATCTGACTAAACTTGATTATTTAAACACATGTGAGTAATGTTGAATACACAAACGCGATGTCATTTCAACACTGGACGTCGCGGTTTTAACCTCAACAGCCGAAGTATCAAAAGAAGGGTTAAATGTGCGAAAGACGGGGTGTGGCCACAGAGCTGGCGAGGATGGCGGTCATGCGTGCGTAAGATGTGTCTGCTTGTGTGAACGTGTGAGTGAAAAGGCTTTGACCGAAAGCGAAGTCTAAGAGTTTTTTCTTTGTGCCTGTCTGGAATTCAACGTTTCATCTTTACGGCGAGTGGCAATCTACCCTTTTCCTAGTGTTATTGATATTCCATTCAGAATTTCCATTGTTTGAGGAATCTGACTAACGAATATCTAAATAAATCGGAATTAATTTGCTGGTTCAAATGGCTCTGAGCACTGTGGGACTTAACTTCCTAGGTCATCAGTCCCCTAGAACTTAGAACTACTTAAAACTAACTAAGCTAAGGACATCATACACATCCATACCACGAGGCAGGATTCGAACCTGCGACCGTAGCGGTCGCGCGGATCCAGGCTGGAGCGCCTAGAACCGCTCGGCCGGCAATTAATTTACTGTCGCTTAAACAAAAAGGCACTCTCATTTAACGTTTCTTACTGCATTAAGGCAGCCCCACTTTCTGCTCTGAGCTGCTGTATCTAACCACACAGTAAACATTTTAGCAGCCTTTCGGGCTAGTGGACAATTGGAACTTAACCATGATATCGATCATGGCTTGATTAACACCAAAACCTAAACTGAAAGATAGCGATGGTGTTCTGTACTCTATGATCAATAATTCTGCAGAGGACAAACTGGGTCCCTAGACTCTGTAGCAAAATCTTCTGCATCTAATGCAAATCATCTTGTACTAAATCTTTGGACTTAATAGTGGTTTAATGTTTACACAAAATGTCTAATATAAAGAAATCCATGTTAAGGAAATAGGCGTGTCATGATATAGAAGCGTGAAATAAAAACTCCAAAACAGGCTAATAAAATGCAAGAGGAATTTACGAATGTACGTTATTCACAGGAAGCAAATTTTCTGCTCTAAATACCATAAACTGAAGGCCCACGAGTTCATTACTTCGCACGGACTATGTACCCTGGGGCAAACACTCAGGAGAAAAGGAGCGCTCAAATCGTAAGTCACGGAGTGGGTTTCTCACTTGATTTGTGTATTCATAGAGAAATGTAATTAAGAACAAAAACAACATACTTCGTAATGCATGGTTAATTCTATACGACAGCTCTTCTTCATATTGTGTCGCGTTTTACACATATTCGTCATGAAGGCTTTGATTTCATGTGAGAGAGCATTCTTAATCTATGGCCCCATTTACTATTATCTGATAATACGATGGACTTTCCACTCACTACCCACCACGTGGTGCGCAAAATCTCGCATTTCTTCTCCGGGAATGAGCCGTGCTACGACTGGCATTGGTGTTGTTTGTAGGTTTCCGCCCTCTGTTGGAGGGCCAGACCGTATCCTTTAGTTGGCATGGTTGCGGTTGTTTGTCTTCTTCTCGTCTTGACTGGCGCCACTCGTTTCGCAAGCGTTGCCTATCCGGTTGTGGCAGCATTGGAGGTTATCGATATGTAGTAACTGTTGCCCTATCTTTGGGGCGATGTCGTTGTTTTTCAGTGTCGTGTGAGTGTGGCAGTTCGCTTGGGGACTCAGGAGGAGCCAGGTTCGCGAGAATACGCTGGAACCGCTGGCGACGCGCACGGACTGCCGGATGAAAAGGCTGTGGTCACGAGGGTGCACGACCTCGTCGTAAACCTGATCGTGCAGACTTTAAGATGAGTGCACTTCAATTAAAGTAGAAAAACCTTCACCATTGTGACATCTCGCGATTCTTCAGTGACTTGGGTTCGTGTTGCTGCTCGTAGTGTCACCGAGGCGAAGAGCACCGAGTGCTTGGGGAAAGCGGATCTGATTAGCTTTCCTCGACTTCTTATTACTATTTACTGCGTTCACCTTATTACAATTTGTTAAGTTTAAGCAGCGGTATGTTTCCTGCCTTGTGGCCCCTAACGCCCCAGTTACCTGCCCAGGGGGTTAGTCTATTTAATGGCAGTGTACGTTTCCTCGTCTTACCGCTGCAGTCCGATAAGGCTTGTAGTTTTCACAGCTCTCTTGATTGTCGGCCTTTGGTGATTCTTCTACTCTGGTTCAAAAATGCTAAGGTGATCAGTCCCTAAGCTTACACACTGCTGAACCTAAATTATCCTAAGGACAAATACACACATGCCCGAGGGAGGACTCGAACCTCCGCCGGGCCCAGCCGCTTCTACACTGGTGATAGTGATTCCTTTCTCGTTTCGGGCGCTCTAAACACAGTATTCTGGGGGCGTAGTGCAGTCCGCCGGTTCCGGCTTTGGCGTGTTGTTCCATTCTTGCATTTGGTTTATTGGACGTCAGGTAGCTTCAGCAAGATTGTCATTAGTCATTCGTTAGACTGCCACTAGTCTGAGTTACCATCTTGTGAAGTGACTGCAACTCTTGGATTCCTAACTCATCGCTCGCGAAAGTGTTTGTTGCCGGACCTTCTCAGAGGTCGACTCCTGGAGAACTGTCTGTGAGTGGTCCTTGTGTTCTATAATTGTATTATTTATTACCATACCTTGTAATGCCTACATTAAAGGTTATGTGTCTGTAGTTAGTAGTTCCGGTCGCCTTGTGGAATAAATCGTGCAGTGTAAGGGTTTGTTACGAAGTTACCATCGTCTTATTTCACCCGTTTGGTGGTCAGTTGCTTGTTTCTTTTAATTAAACTTTGCTTTTATTTGCTGGCCGGAGTGGCCGGGCGGTTCTAGGCGCTACAGTCTGGACCGAGCGACCGCTACGGTCGCAGGCTCGAATCCTGCCTCGGGCATGGATGTATGTCGTGTCTTTAGGTTAGTTAGGTTTAATTAGTTCTAAGTTCTAGGCGACTGATGACCTCAGAAGTTAAGTCGCATAGTGCTCAGAGCCATTTGAACCATTTTATTTGCTGTTTTACAACAGGTTCCTAAATTTTTTGTATAATTGCCGTTCCTGGCGTTTAAGTCCTTCAGCCGTGATTAGGGTCATTTGATTAAAAAAAATAATTCGATATTTGGATTTTAGCAGTTAGCCTTAAAATCTTATTTACTGCCATTCCTGGCGTCTGATACCTTCTGCTGTGTTTGTGGCCACTTACTATTTAATATTTCAGTACCTGTAAGTTGTAATTGCAGCGAGTTCTTAAACTTTCTTAATTTATTTCCATTGTTTCGTATAAGGCCTTCAGCCGTGATCACAGCGGCTTGTTTTTTTCTTTTTATTGTCTTTACAAATTATCTGTATCTGTATTTTTGTGCTGATTTGCTAAATTGTAACGCACTGAGAACACTATTATTTACACAGTTGTTTATTCCTTCATTAATAACGTGTGGTATTGTTTTATTTATTGTTGGGTCTGGAATAACTATTTAAAAATAATTGTGTGTAACTGTAAAAGTCAACCAGTAGTAACTGATTACTGCCCCGTCCACAATCGTAACCGAATCCTGCCTTCCCCTGACCGTCAGGTTTCAGGGAAGTTACAATTACATCACTTATTTCGACATAATAACTGAAACAGTTACAAAATACGCTACCGAGAAGCGAAAATGATAACAGTATGTGAACTTCCAGCAAAACATCGCTAGAAACTTCAGCCAGTGTCTGCCATGTTAGTTTACGAAACATTATATGTACGTTTAGAAACACATAAACGTCAAGAAAAATCACCTACGAGATATTTGGGCAAGGAAATACTGAAACTGGCTAGTGGCTTAAAATAACAAGGGCTCCGAAGAAGCGCCACTCAAAAGATTTTATCTAATATAGAATTGACCACAACAATAGATCGAGATTATATATGTAATGACAAAACTCAACACAAAGTTAATCTGCCTTGTCTCACGCAAGCGTCATATCGCCTAAGGTATCCAAACAGTTCTTTAACCGAGTCTGATCTATCCCACGTGACGTGTGGTCACAGTGTGCTCACCTTGACAGTCATTTGTCTTACTGAATAACTGCTGAGTTGACTTACATCAGAAATTGTTACTTCATGACAATGACAGTAGGATGTCTCCAACATACCGATTTTATGTAAATGGAAGGGGAAATGTCAATGATTGAGACGCATTCTCACAATGGACGCCAACCATGTCAGTACAAGAGTCATGAGAAAGGCAGAGTCAGATTTTTAAAGATGCTCTCGAGATTTGGTCAGTGCAAGCCTTTTTGCACTAACCCCTGTTCTTGGAGATGAACCAGGAGCCGAATTATGTCCTAGCCAGTTTTATAGCACAGGAGAAAATCCAAACCCAAAAGAAATGGTGTCCATTGATATACATTTATGCACTGAATTAATTGATTGAACACAAACGAGTGATTAGTAGTTTAGTTGAATAAAATAACATTTTCAACTTGAAGATATATTCACGAATGTATTTCCTAAAATGTATACATGATGATGGTCAAATTTTATGTTGCTATATTTGTCAATCATTCTAATGTTTGATGGCTAAAAAGTATGTATGCTAGAAGTCAATAATAAATAATAAAAAGGAAGCCAAAGCGTCATCTTTGAGCAACGCGGAAGTCAGTCCGCACCTTAAGGAAATGACTGTTTATGACACGTGGAAAGTCCTCACTCAGCGCGTGCGCATACTAAATATAAGTGCGACTTGTCTTAAATCAGATATTAATAATTAAACATCGCGTAAAAAAGTAAATACTTATTGCCACTCGGTCAGCCTCGCCTAAAACGTACCTTTCAACTTAAACACTCGAGGCTTTTTGCTATTCACCGCCGTCGCTGAAGAACGTTACTAGGAAAAATCAAAACTACGTCCAGTTCCGCCGCCTGGGCCAAACACTCGTAACCTAATTTGACGCACAAAAGGCCGGAGATGTTCCTGTGTGCTCACGGGCAACATTCCAGAAGTGGCTGGGCCACATTCTAACGCCGTAGCTCCCATGAAGTATTCGCAGTGCATTAAGAGCTTTCCCGAGTTCAACAGTAGTCTCGGATTATACGAAACTCCATCAGACCAAAGCTCCCAGTAAAGGGCGTATTCCAGCAGCCGCAGCGTTTCCTAACGTCTTCCGAAAAATACAGGCGATTCTAGCAGCAATCGTCGCCATGGTTAAAGGAATCTCTCGCGCCGCCTTTAATGCGCATAAAGTCCTTTATTAGATTATCACAGAACTTTGGAAGACTTGCGTTAAATGAGACAGAAGGGACAAGTTACATTCGTTCTGAAATTTTAAAATCGTTGCGTAAAAGCGCCACCAAAATGGTAATTCACATTTGTGTGCAGTATCTACGCATCAAAAAAACCATAAGCCACATTAAAAAAAAAAAGAACTGCATCACCACATGGTGTAATCGCGTCTGGAACGTCCATTCCTACCCGCTTTCAAAAGATTAGTTTTTCATGTATTTATTGTGTTCACCGTTCGTAATGTTATATACTGCTTTAAGAACATTTAATCTCGTTTCCTTCTAAAACTTATTTCCGCGTCCCCTGTTGTGATAGTTTCCTGTGAGTGATGACTAACTGGTCGTTTGTCAAGAGGGGAATCATGTCCAGGATGTGTAGTATGTACGCTAGGAACGTCGAGATTTGAAAACGGTAGCGACATTATGTCTTCAGACCGTGTTTAGTAGATTGATTTGTTATGTAACTGATTAATCATCAGTGTAAGACGGATTCACATTATATGTATACCAATCTTTGTCGATAGTACTACATCCCTTGTATAATAAATAAGACTAACCGTCTTAAAGTGTTCTTCCACACCCCATAGTTGATAAGGAACGTGTTGCAGGCAGTGTGGTGATGCAATATAACAAAAGCAAAGCTGTCCATAACCAGATGCGTGATGTGAAAATGCTTTCATCTACTGTAGTCAGTTACATTTCATTGCTATATGTGTGATGTCTTTCGGACACATTTAATGGTAGGAGGAAAACATCACCACACATATAACAGTAATATATACGAACCGATGGTATTTCATTGCACCTTCAGTCTGGATGCACCCCCGTTCCGACCTCTTGCGGGAAGACGCTAAATTGTGTGAGTAATGTGGGTGATGGACGGTGGGAGAGGCGGGGGGATGGAGGGGCGAGGGGACGCTACATAAGTAGTAGCACGCGCCAAGTTGGGAATTTGGGCTGGACGGGAAGCCCTCTCGGATAGCCGACGCGGCTTAAGGGACCACTCGATTAAAATGGGAAATCCAGGTTGGAGTCCCAGTCTGCCACGCACTTTCTCTTGTCGCCCTTGAATTATTTCAGTGCTCTCTTGTGGCTGGCCTCGGTATTTCTCTTTCATCAGTTTCAGTGGTCTTTGGGTGGCCCGGCCTCCTACCTGGGGAATGGCATAGCCAGCCAGTTGTAATGGACTATCCAATTTAATGCGAGCTCTGAACCACAGCTAACCTTGGCTTTGTCACAAATAAAAAAAAATGCGCCAGACAGGAAGAAAGTGGTAAATTTCAGAGATAGTAGTATACTTGTACCAGATTAAGGACTGTTAACGAAAACATTGTCTGGTATTGTAACAGACAATTACTTAGCGAGTAAGCTTCATCTGTGTCCAAATAATTGTGATGAAGTCTCTAAAATGAGAAAGTAGAAGCGAGGTTCTTGTGACACTAAGATTTTTCCTAATCCTTCATAATTAGCTGGGCACTTCATTTTTTATTAAGTTTGTTACAAGCGAAAGATTTCATTTTCTTCTCAGTAAATTTTATACCTAAGGGGAACGAGCGCAAACAGCAGCTGCCAAACCACCTCCAAATGAAGAACCACACTGAAAAAGCAAACCGCAAAACATCCAGTTTTATTATATTTGTCTTGAAGTTATAGAAATGGAAATTTGTTTTCCATGAAACTACTCCGTACACGCAATTCTTGCAGAGTTACGTCACTTCTAGCAAATTAATCATACTCCCTTTCACTCGTCGTGTGGCATCTACTGCTCCGTAATGAGAGAGAGCTTCCGTCAGCTCACACTATGACGTCAACAGCGTTGTCGGGGTCATAGGCCGCGCAGCACGTGCGAACTTTGATATCACGGCACGCAGACCGTCAGCACGTTAGCGTGTGCACGGCAGGGCAGACGTAAGGGCAGGTCGTAACCTGTGCTGACGAAGGTAGACGGGCGTCAGTAGTGTCGTATGTGGTCTTAATGTATGTCATTTCCACTCCTGCTTGCATCTGTGTGACATTACACTTAATTAAAAACGATTATGGGACAAAACTGCACTGTTCTACATGTACCCTTAGATCGTATTTTGAGTGGCTATAATGTTTGTAGCTAAGTGGTCCTTGTGGATAATGTAATGCGTTGCAGTATGGTTTAAACCCAAGTGGCTGACACTTATTACGTTGAGATCAGGGGCGCTTCAATCGTCACGTAAAAGAGACGAAAAACACGATTCATCTTCTCGAGTTGGCTATGCTTTAAAAGGAAGCGTTGCCCTTCCTTGTTTCTCAGTGGCTAAAAGTCAAGAAGAGAGCCTGCAGAACACCTTGACACCAGGTTCAGTATGTCATTTCACTTTTGGAAACTGAGTTTGACAGTTCTGATTGGAACATCAGTTTAATAAACGGCTTTGATAGTTTGGGCTACGAAGCAGAGTGAGGGCAACAAGGTTTATAACACTACTTTCTGCTACTGCTGTACCATAACCTTAAAGTTGGAGGCAGGTTGTGAAATAAAACTGTCTTGTTAAAGCAGTTATGGTATAACGCAACAGAGCAGTGTTATCCTCTGAGAGGAATTTTGTTATGTTGACCGTGTTTTACATAACGGAGGTGGCTTATCGGAAGTGAAAGTCAGAATTACGTAAGTATTCAAACAGTAATAAACAATATTTAACCTATCCACACTGTTCGAAGGATAAAGAAAACGGTCGCTAGCCTAATTAGGTAAGTTAATGATTGACATTCTTGTTCAAGAAAATAGGTATGAGTAACTTTAACGGACAAACACAACCTATAGTCTGGAACCGAGCGACCGCTACGGTCGCAGGTTCGAATCCTGCCCTGGGCATGGATGTGTGTAATGTCCTTAGGATAGTTAGATTTAAGTAGTTCTAAATTCTAGGGGACTGATGACCTCAGATGTTAAGTCCCGTAGTGCTCAGAGCCATTTGAACCACAACCTATACTTTTCCACGCGCGAGTGCAATGAACTCTGGCACCTGAATACAGTGTGTTCAGGTTAAGGTTGGAGTTAAAAGATCAGAACGAACTATTACTTTCAGGGCTTATTCAAACTGAATGGTCTGTATAGCATTACTATTAATCTTCACTGTAGAATCATAAATTGGACATAGGTTCAGTATAACTTTTCAAACATTTTCCTATCTGACGAAAAATTGTAAATGTATTTCACTGCAAAATTATGAACTGGTCATAGGTTAAGTCTCTCTCAGCTAAATACTTTTCTATTTAGAATGAAATTTAAATGAAATGTAATAACAGATTACTTCTCACTGTCTTTTGTATAAAGAAGTTACTGTTTTCATAAATAGTTGTGTTTCTATTAATTGCTAGGTAGCATGAGCACATAAGACAAACTATAGATCCTGTTACAACATTAATATGCACTTTTAATACACAAGGGGAGTCCAATATTGTACAGAACTTCACTTGAATGGGAAGAGTAATTGAAACTTTCTATAATTAAGTAAATTTGTACATTTGAACTACTTTCAGTGGAGGGGGGGCCTTAGTCTTGACCACTGTAGCAGAGCATACCAAACACACTTTCAATACACTAAAGAAACAAGCCCTTCACAAGTATGAACATGTAACCTTCAACAGTATTAGTTTTCAACTCTAACTGCAATAGAACACAGCTTGACATATCTGTAAGCAACTGACTCACCTTTTTGCGATTTACAACAGGCAGCAATGTGATCATTTGCTAAACAAAACTTTATAAGCGTCAGTTTTAAGAACTTTTAATTTTGAAGTTGGCAACAACATATTAATAAGCAGTTTTAATAGAAAATTTATTTTCAGCAAGCATCATGTACTTTAGCTCACTCTCTTGCCACTTTAACTTTAACTTTCTTTTTACTGTGTTCAAGAGGCATTATTTACTAAAATACTGGGCTTTAATGTTCTTTTAGTAAGGACACTCGGTAATTACCTTAGTTCAAACGGAGAGGAACCTGAGAGGTGTTATGATAAGGAAAAAAATCGAGGTAGGTACATAAATTCAGTTATAAATTACCTTATATTTCAGCACACTAACATATCCAATAAACTGATCCTTCACTGTACATTACTATAGAGTTCCATTACAGTGATTGCGCAATGTGGTGGCGACTGCATGTTGGTAGGTGAATTTGCAGGTAGAATTGTTGGACTCTGTCATTTCGTGGTGGCGATGGTAGATACCAATTTCAGAATAGTTCCAGCTCTTTACCCATCCATCCGAAGCATGGGAAATCCTCATGAAAAGCCTCTCTCTAGGAACCAGCACAATATACAACTTTTACATGGGCAGTTCACAGTTTGGTAGCTCGTCCCCGACTGACTCTTGGTTCCACCTTTTCTACCTAGGCCAACCACAATTTGCGCGCGCTACACAGTTCCGTTCCCGAGGGGAACCACAACATCTTTTACATACAAAACAACTAAGAACCCTAAGTGAAGTTCAGCAGTTTCCATAACAGCAAGCAAACATTTTAAATAAAACAGAACATTTGCATATATTGGTAGTTCTACACGAAATTATTTAAATAAAATTATTCATCCTCAAAGATAACCAAAGAGGAAAGACCAAACATATCTTTACAAAAATTATACTTTATTACAGTATCGAATTAATCTTACACTAATTACAGAGGTTCAACGATGGGATGTTGAACAAAATAGAAAGCTAAATGAATCAACAAAAGGTATGTAGTGTGTAAGCTATGGTGTTACAGTTTGCTCTCACACGTAATTTGAGTGACAGTGAGTTTTAAGTTCATGTGTATGTTTACATTGTAATTCTGAAGTTGTGTAGTGGCTCAAACCACCAAGCCAATTAAGTTATAGTGGTATCCGTAAAATAACACGAAATCATTCAGCAGATTCAGAGGATCTTCAGTCCTCGTTACACTAATGACGTGTGTCATCATCTATATAGGTCGTATGTCTGAAGTGAACACAGCCAACCGCAACTCCCACGTGAACTGACAGGCTTTAATAACCAGTCCACATCGTCACGTTTTGGAGATCAATTTCGAGTGGAGATGTTGCATGGTAGTGTTCATTCAATGCAGAAACGTTGCGGCAGAAATTCTGATGCGTTACTCATATTTGGCTGCCAAATCATCTATCGCTGCTGTGACGAAGACCGAGTGAAATTATAGTAATAATGAAAAATCAAGGAAAACGAAATTATGTTTTAAACAATAAATACTAACAGAAGACGTAAAGCTCTCGGTGTGAAGTTCGTCTAACACGATCCTCTACGTATTCATTCTTTTGGCATTAACTGCCTCAAACCCTCTACTGAGGTGAACGCAAATGGAAACTTACTTCAAGCACCTCCTTCCCTTTCTTACTAACGCAGTGAATTCCTAATCTTTCTTTAAAATAATCTGTTATTTGCATATCTCATACGCCAGATGATAACCTGCTGGAAATAGACCGTATTTCTCTGCAATCGTAACTTAATGATATTGCGGTTGACAGATAATGGCAGTAAAACTAATAAATAAATGTTAAATCGTTTATGTAATGCTGTGCTGGAGATCTTTTTTTCCTTTCTTTTACTTTCAGGAGAAAGGAAAACGTATCACTACTGCCACGTGTACCATTAAACCCAACTAATTATGAACAGCAGGCGCATGTTATTGTGCAAAATGTTCAAATGTGTGTGAAATCTTATGGGACTTAACTGCTAAGATCATCAGCAGTCCCTAAGCTTACACACTACTTAACCTATATTATCGTAAGGACAAACACACACACCCATGCCCGAGGGAGGACTCGAACCTCCGCCGGGACCAACCACACAGACCATGAGCGGATGTTATTGAGAAATGACGTAACGGTACTTTTGTTGACGGATACTGTAGATAATGTTTATTCCCGATGATAATGATTTCTTTATACTTGTCATCTTGAGAAAAGCTTGGCAGCAGGTGTGCTAGCATGAGGTGACCTAGGTTTTTAGAAGATTGGTATTAAATGGTATAGTAACTTGAGGACTGGGGAAGGAGGCAAGGGAATCAAACGACTATTCACGTTGGTGTGTAGACTCAGTGATACTGGCGACGTATCATCACGCTTCATCAACACAATTCCGACGGTAACAAGGGCAGAAAAGTGCGAGAACCACCGCACACAGCTTCAAAGCAGAAGAATCCAAGCTGTTGACAAGCATAATGCACAGAAGGACGTAAAAGAAATTTGAGTGTATGTTAGGTGACGATCAGTTTTGGATTTACGTAAATTAAAGGCACCAGAGAGGCAGTTCTGACTTTGTGACCGATAATGGAGATAAGATTGAAGAAAAATCGAGATGCGCTCATAGTATCTGTCGATCTAGAAAAGGTGTTTGACAATGTAAAATCTTGCACGATGTGCAGTCTTCGGTTTAAATCTTGAATTTATACATCGAATAATTAATTATGGAAATAAAAGAAAGTATCAAGAGTGGGATTAAAATTCGTGGTGAAATGATAACAATCATAAGATTCGCTAATGACATTGCTGTTCACAGTGAAAGTGAAGAAGAATTACAGGGTCTGTTGAATGGAACAAACAGTTAAATAAGTACAGATTTTAGGTTGAGAGTAGACAAGGAAAGTAACGAGAAGTATCAGAAATGAGAACAGTGAGAAACTTAACATCAAACTTGGTGATCATGAAGCATACCAAGTTAGGGAATTCTGCTACCTTGCAATCAAAATAACCCATAACGGATGAAGTAAGGAGGACATAAAAACAGGCTACCGCGGACAAAGTGGGCATTCAGGGCCAATAGAATTCCACTATTATCTAACACAGGCACTAACTTTAGGAATATATTTCTGAGAATGTACGTTTGGACCACAGCATTGAATGGTAGTGAATTATTAACGTTGGGAAAACCGGTACAGAAGAGAATCGAAGGATTTGATAAGAAGTGCTACAAAAAATTTTGAAAATTAGATGGACTGATACAGTTAGGAAAGAGGAGATTCTCCGCAGAATCGGTGGTAGGAATCATCCAACGTATAACTGAGGACACAGTG
Source organism: Schistocerca nitens (assembly GCF_023898315.1). Taxonomy (NCBI): domain Eukaryota; kingdom Metazoa; phylum Arthropoda; class Insecta; order Orthoptera; family Acrididae; genus Schistocerca; species Schistocerca nitens. The sequence continues at coordinate 404,151,262 of NC_064621.1, forward strand.
CAAGTGTTATTCTGAGATTAAGACACTGGCACAGGAGAGTAATTAGTGGGGTGTCACATCAAACCAGTCACAGGACTTATAACTTAAAAAAACTTGCTCAAGATGTCATCAGAGACTATGTGTAATTGACCTTACATGCGATTTTGCATATTTGTGCTGTAGCAAGTGGTAGAAGTAGAACTGTAAAAAATCCCTTTCACAAGTCCATAGAAACTACATAATCAAACATTAACGCACTGCTTAGTGAACACATCAGTAGTTGTCAGTTGGATAAAACAGATGCAGCAGCACATGCAAGGTGACCAGGGAACCTAAAACATTTAAACATCAAATAAATATGGAGTAACACGGTTTAGCATTGCACACGACCTGTTGTTTGGGCGGGGGACAGTTGTGGCGCTGTGGCGACTAGTTACTGCGTCACAGTCTGCCTCGGTAGCAGCGTTCTCCTTTGCTACTGGCTGAGCGAAGCTCGACGATACAAGGAAGCACAAAGTTACCGAGCTGTGGTTGAAGGAACCTCGTGAGGCACATGCTCTCTGGCTGTGGAATAGGCACTTGGGCTCAGGACATAACCAAGGGTAGTCACGAATGTTAAGTCACTGATTTGTTATTTCGTATAATTGTTTTAAACTTCTATCAGAAACAGCCAGGCTCAGGTTGGAATAGAGTGCGGTCACATGTGATTAGCAGGAGTGTAAACGTTATCTATTATTCTTATTCACAAGTGTCAAGTAATTGTACTGCATGTTGCATAATAGGAGGGCTGCAACTTAAATAGTGGCAACTATTTATTCACAACCGATACAAAAGAGTTACATGTTTGCACCTGTTATTGTCCATCAAAGTAGTCACCATCGTTGTGTAGAACCAGTTGCCAATGATGTGGAAGGCGTAGTATATCGTTAGCAGAGCCTGTTCTCTTGATGGTGCGGATAGAGCGGTCTACTGCCTGTCGAATCTCTGGAACAGTTCTGAAGAGAATACTGTGCATTGACGGTCTGCCGTGGAGGAACGTAATGCGTTAGGATAACACCGTCTCAGTCGTAACCGAGAATCACCATAACTTTAGATCATTCCATTCGCGCCATCAACAGAACAGGCTCTGCTGACGCTATACTACGCCTTCCACATCGCCGGCAACGGGATCTCCACAAGGATGGTGACTACTTTGAAGGACAATAACAGACGCAAACATGTAACTCTAAATCTGTTGAGAATAAATAGTTGCCACTATTTAAGTTCCAACCCTCGTAAACCTGTGTAAAGTTGACATTGGCGTTTGAAGAGGCGCAGAATTGAACAAAAAAAGACATTCTCTGAAATGTACTTTATGTCCTCTTTATGGAAAGGTAGTTAAGGAGTTTCCTGCGATTCTCACTGCCACATCAGCACAGCATAAACGAAGTCACGACCAAGTGCGATCATTTGCAGTAAGAGGGACATACTCAGAAGTCGTCAGGTTGGATAAATAAAACATTTGCGAGGAGTGTCTGACGATGTACATTTCAGACCACCTTCAAATCTATGGTCAGTCCGCTAAAACCACATACCGGGCGACATACCGTTCTGATTGGTGGTGTTGTGAAGGACCATCCAACCGTTACGGTGTTACGACTTCAAAAATAAAAAACAAGTTTAACAGAAAAAAAGAAAAGGATTGAGATTAGAAAATCTGTTGGCATTAGCGGTAAATGAAGAGACTAGCGCAAATGTTCCTTGCTGTAAACAACATACCACACGTCAGCGCAAATGTCTGATAATTTCACAATTTGACCGTTAGGCGGATACTTTTAAACAGCTTCGCTTGTAGAGCTTCTTATATTTGAAACTACTCTCTGCGTCTTTACAATCTCTGAACGTCTACAACTTTAGGGGCCGAAACTTTAAAAGCAGAGTTATGACTGCGGCCACGGCCTAACGTCCGTGGAACAAACATAACTAAGCGTTACAGAATGACATCTTAATTTAAAGAACACCTCTCGGGGTCAACTTTATTTTTCGAACGATTTCTTGTTCTATCCTAATTGCTACTGTTACAAGAGAAAATTTAATACACTGTATGACATGAAATGTGAAGCACACAGAAAACATTGACCTTTTTTTTGTCATCCGTCTTCTAACTGGGTTGATGCTGCCCAGCACTAATTCCTGTCCTGTGCCAATCTCTTCATCTCAGAGTAGCATTTATAACTTACGTCCTCAATTATTTGGTACATGTATTACAGTCTCTGTCTTCCTCTACACTTTTCGCCATCCAGAGCTCCCTATAGTACCATGGAAGGCATTCCCTGATGTCTCAGCAGATGTCCTATCATCCTCTCCCCTCTCCTTGTCACTAAATGCCGTGTGACTAGGGACTGCCGTTGGGTAGATCGTTAACCTGGCCTTGCCGCAGTGGTGACACCGGTTCGCGTCATATCACCGACGTTAAGCGCTGTCGGGCTGGGCTAGCACTTAGCAGCATCCGGTCTGCCGAGCGCTGTTGGCAAGCGGGATGCACGCAGCCCTTGTGAGGCAAACTGAGGAGCTACTTGATTGAGAAGTAGCGGCTCCGGTCGCGGAAACTGATATACGGCCGGGAGAGCGGTGTGTTGACCACATGGCCCTCCATATCCGCATCCAGTGACGCCTGTGGTCTTAGAATGACACGGCGGCCGGTCGGTACCGTTGGGCCTTCATGGTCTGTTCTGGAGAAGTTAAGTTAAAGCCGTCTTAAATTCTGATTCTAATACTGGATCCCCTGTCTCTTCTATAGCGACTCCTGTTTCTTCTTCTATCACATCAGACTAATCTTCCTGCTCATAGTGAGCTTCAAAGTATTCTTTCCACCTAACCGCATTTAACAGTGGAATTCCCGTTACGAACTTAATGTTACCATCCGTGTTTTTAATTTCACTGAAGTTTCTTTTGACTTTTCTATATCTGAGCCAGTCCTTCCGACAATCATTTTTTTTGTTTTTCGATTTCTTGACATTTTTCATGGAGCCGTTTCGTCATAGCTTCCCTGCACTTCCTATTCATTTCATTCCTCAGAGTCTTGTATTTCTGTTTTCCTGTATTTCCCTGAGCATTTTTGTACGTCCTTCTTTTATCAATCAGCGGAAGTATTTCTTCTGTCACCCATGCTTTCTTCGCAGTTACCTTGTTTGTACCCATGATTTTCATTCCAACTTCTGGGCTCCCTAACATAAGAATTCTTCGAGCGACTCAGATATCTATGAACCTGTTCCATATGCTCGTAACTTGAAACTCGGACTAAGCATCTGGAAGAGATGAACACACTGGTCTACACAAGTAGGACGACACAGCGTTGCCAGATAGCTCGCAGCGTTGTCAGTCTCATTATTTTCCTCGCTCACCTCGTAATCCCCGCCTCTTCCCTGTAAAACCAATCAAAAGACTAATGAAAGAAATATTACTGTTTTCTGTGTATATCCACCTCCAAACGTCATTGCTTTGGTCTTTACTGCGGACATTTTCATGTGGCGTCCCGAGGTCACTCTCGAGGAGAATACGCACTGCTTTTTAGTATGGTGACACTGTCCTTCACAACCCGCAGAGTAATGTAGTTATTGCTGAATGACTTTCAGGTCAAGGTGGAGCGGAGGCAGGGTAAAGAGGTGCACGGAGGGTGGCGCGGCTGGCTGCGGAGGCGGCGACGTCACGACCGACAATCACCGGCGACTCCACAGGTCGGTCCTTCCGCGGCCCTCATCAGCGGGCTGGCGCCGGCAGGGAAGTGACCGCGGACGCATTTCAAATTACGTCCTGGCCGGGTGCGGCGCGGCGCGGCCTGCGTTGTCAGGCGTGATTGAGGGCGACTCGCCGAGCAGCGCCGCGGGCAGGTCTCAATCAGCGCTCCGCAATTAAGGCCCGCCGGCCCCAGCTGCCGACCCAGAACCCCACCCCGTGTTGGACATTTTCTTTGATTTCTCTCTCTGTCGACCTGCCATCCCGCCTGCCTCGTTCATTTCTCAGCATTCCGGTGAAGGCGACGACGAGCAGGCAGAATAACTACAATCAAAAAGCAAAATGTAAATGCGTCTCTCAACAGTCCCTAAATATAAACGACTCTGTGGTAATGGGCATCCGCAGCTCTGGAAGTACATTTTTAGCAAGTACTAGGCAGACAGCTGTATTTTAAAACAATTTTATTAAAGCACAAATGTTTTCGTGGTCCATAGTCATATCATCAGCTGCACGCAATCTAAACAACAAAACATAAACAATCATATAGCCTGAATTCCTATACATCAAAGTTAGAGCCATAAACCCCTAATGATGAGAGTATTTTGTTTGTCTCCCTTGTTTACAAAAGTGGCTCTGAGCACTATGGGACTTAACGTCTGAGGTCATCAGTCCGCTAGAACTTAGCACTACTTAAACCTATCTAACCTAAGGACATCACACACATCCATGCCCAAGGCAGGATTCGAACCTGTGACTGTAGTGGTAGCATGGTTCCAGACTGTAACGCGTAGAACCGCTCGGCCACCCCGGCTGGAATCTCCCATGTTTACCCTTTAGTGTTTGTTGATTTGTGATATTATTTCCTTACTGTGCATTCGGTTATGACACCACTTTAAACTGAAATGCCAAAACTCATATGATACTTTCTTGTCGGTCCTCCTTTTGCCCAACATAGTCCAGCACGAACTTAACAACTTTTTGCAAGGCATCTGCATAAATATTGGATCTTCTGTCTCTGTATCCTAATTGCGAAAGTGTTTTCAGTGCAGCATTCTGTGCACAAACTGACCTTTCGATTACGTCCCATAAATGTTCGATGGAATTCATTTCGGGCGATCTGGGGTGCCCAATCATTAGCTCGAATTGTCCAGTATCTCAAGTAATTGTGGCCCAGTGGCAATTCCATCGTTGTTTTGGAACATGAGGTCCATGAATGGCTGCATATGGTCGCCAACTAGCAGAACATAACAATTTCCAGGCAATGAGCGCTTCAGTTGGCCCAAAGGACCAAGTGCATTCCGCTAAACACATCACAGACAATTATGGAGTCAATACGAGAATGCACAGTGCCTTGTTGAAACTTGGGTCCATTGCCTCCTGGGGGTCTGCGCCACACTCGAACGCTGTCAATACAGCTTGGAAACTGAAATCAGTGTCCATCTGACCAGGTCACGGTTTTGCAACTGATATGGTCACGAGCCCAGGAGAAGCGCTGGAGCTGAGGTAGTGTTGTTAGCAAGGGTACTCGAGTCAGTCGTCTGTTGTCATAGCCTCTTAACTACGAGTTTCACCGCATTGTCCTAACGGTCATGGTTGTTGTACGTCTCATATTGATTTCCGAGTTTATTTCAAGCACCGTTGCTTCTCTGTTAGCACTGATGACTCCACGCAAATGCCACTGCTCTCAGGTCACTAAGCAAAGGCCAGCGGCCACTGCGTTCATGATGAGGGCTAATTCCTGAAAGTTTGTCTTCTCGGCACTCTCTTGGCTCTTTGGACCTCGGAATATTGAATTTCCCAACAAGTTCTGAAGTGGAATGTACCACGCGTTTCGCTCCAACTACCGTTCCGCATTCAGAGTCTGTTAATAACCATCGTGTGGCCTTAATTATGTCGGAAACCGTTTCCCGCCAATGCACTGCCTTTTTATATTGTGTACACAATACTGCCGTTGTCTGTATATGTGCGAATCGCTAGCCAGTGGCGCTTATCACTTCATCATATGTGCAGTGTAATGCGATCTTGCGTGTAGGTCTAAGATCTAGAAGTTCCTTACGTTGTACCTATTTCCTTTGCTACCGTTATTTTGTCAAATAACGAAGCCCCCTCCTTCATATTACGCTCAGAGTATATGGCACGTGGATTTGGTTCCTCCCGGCCAAGTAACGGCGGCGCTGTTTGCATGTCTTGCAACGGGCGTGTAAGGCGTCCGGTGGTTGCTGCTGCTCATGTGGGTGGGTTCACGCTGCGCTGGCTAGCTGGTATGTCTTCTGCTTCTTCGTCTAACGTCAACTATCTATTGCTCTTTGTCCAGCGTCTCACATACTTTCTTTGGTATTAGCACCTCCTTGTTACATGGCATAGGACGCTTTCCGCCCCCCAACTTTTTATTCATCGATTCTCTGCTTAATAGACAAAAGGTAACAATTACGTAGGCTGGGCCTTCTACATTCTCTGCCTTTTTTACCATGTTTTAACGTTTGTACACTGGTACTTTTACCTGTTCTCATAATTAAGTGCTTGTGGCTGTGACACTGACTGTTTAAGGGTTAAATCATTATTTTTTATTTCTTGTTGCTTAGACATGCGCCTGATGATGCGGCTCTAATCCACGAAATAGGTAGTGTCTCAATGAAATTGGTTCAAAATACGTCTTCAAAGCTCTTGGTAAAAATGGTACGGAATAATTGTCCCTAGTTTATTGAATTCGTTGTAATGGTATCAAATTTTCATAAATCATAATTAACTTTTGAGATCGTAAGGATTCTGTACAATTTCATCTTCAGTACAACATTTATGTGTGTAAGGACTTCATAAAATTATATGAAGGTATGGTAATAACTACATGGAGCGACACATCTGATGGCAAACAACTTTTGTGACTAGTACAGAAATCAGCTGAAATGCTCTTCAGTCAGTAAACCACAAGATTAAGTTTTCGGAAATCCAAAATTTTATCTATAACGACGAACTATTAGCCACACCTACATAAAGATGCCATCGATATGTATAAACATGGGAATGATTTTAAGGTCACAGAATTAGCGATATTTGGACAATAGCTCTAGTGGAACGATAGATACATTTTCTCTTTGATAGACCACATTAAGATAGGGAAGTTTTATCTTTGACGAGCATTGCCTCTGCCGGTCATGTGTAACCTTTCAAGAAGATTACTTTTCACGATATTTGTGTCGCTCTCCGACGTCTGACCTGTCAGTTTACAAGACTCAGCGGAACGAGAATTGCCTCTGAAGTTTAGCAGCACAGCTCTGGACGAGATTCCCGGAACGAAAACGTTTCACGGGCCAACATAACACAACCCCGAAGATCACCAGCTACTGATACAACCGGTCGTGGAAGCCATCGTTGTACATTTCTCGATACTGTTGCCGTATGAACTTGTTTTGTAAACCCAAGTTTTCAGTAACTTCCTCTCTTGACGTTATTGGTAGTTGTGTCGTAGAAACACCCATTTGGAAAAATCCAATGTAGCTAACAGAGTTATGTCACAGAGACTAGTTAACCGAACACCCACATGCTACCAGAGATTATGTCGGCAACAGTGTTGGAGTAGTATGAGCCTGCATTCAGCTACGGCGTTCCTCTAATTTACGAAATTCCTTCTAAATCGGTTAACAGTTACATTCGTCAGTCTATGATTTCAGAAAGCATCGCTGAACACCGATGCCGCTATAAATATTGCGATACCGACATATCTGCCATTGCCGAAAACTGTTACATATACTTAGCGCACTACTGTGTCTGGTGAAACGAAACTCCTGCGTACTAGGACTCTCTCATCTAAAGAGCCGTTTGGATCAGAATATGAAAGAAAAACTTTTACGTGGACAACGGCTATAATTTTAGTGGTTAATGGAGACGGGATACATATAAGTAAACTGAGATGTCTACTTCGCCACTGACATCGACATAAGAAATGAAGCCCCCATCTGTAAATGTTCGGCCGTCTAGTGCAAGTCTTATTATTTGACGCCCTTTTGACTTCTTTCCTGCTGATGATGATGAAATGACGATGATGGAATGACGATGAAAACAACGCAATATCTAGTTCTCGAGCTGACAGAACGCCTGACCCGAATACGGATCGAACCCGGGGCCCTTTAAACTACCGGTCATAACGGTAAGCATATTTTTTTAAACGCATGGAAAATAATTAAAGATGAATCAAAAAATCAGATCAGACCACCAACCACGATCTAAGGCCATGAGCGGTATCGAACTAACGACTTCTTATTGACACTTTTTTTTATGATACCGGGAATGCTTGTACCGCGAGGAAAGAACGGACTCAGACAAGTTCAGGCAGGCTGGAGGCAAGGTGGGTGGGATCAAGTCCCACCCGAGGCCTGGCCACGATGCCTTCCCCCAGCTCTCATTTTGCTGACCCCGCACATAGTGTTGCCTTTCTTATATTTTTTTCCATTTTTTTAAAACTTACATATTGCTACTAAACGCAGAGTAAAACAAAATCGGAATTAATACTACATGACTTCTGTAATTTAAAAAAAGCAATAGAATTCGTTACTATTCGTTACATTCAGCAAATTTTGTTTATTTTCTTTTTATTAGCTGGAAAACAAAAAACAAAGAAAAATCCAAAAATAGAGGACAACAAAACTAAATGAGCTGTGTAACAATACACCTGAAAAGAGACCATGACCAATATAGCGCAAGGAACTGTTAACTCAATGCAAGCACGAAGCGGGCAGTGCGGCACAATGTTTTCTAATTTTTTAGAAAAGTGTTGCATCCTTGAGACCCCAAGCGTGGAACAATTCTGGCAGTGGTTGGTTCACACTTGCCATTGTTCGTTGAAAGAACGCTTCGTTACCTAGACTTGAATCTTTCGCTGACGGAGATGTAATCGCTTACAAGACTTGGCATTGTGGAATAGATCCTAAGACCCAAAGTAGACCTAGTTATGTATATAGTAATATGCCACTTACTTTGTATACTCGTTCATGTAGGAAAGTTAATAATGATGAAAAAATACACGTATGGATGAAAGGACTTGGTGTACTTCCTGAAAATGTAACCATAATTGGAGATATTACTTTGTACTATAATTATTAATAAAGTGTGATCCTAGACCTCTGTGAGTGTCACTAGCAGCGCGCTCGTCTTGTGCGTCCGGGCCGACTGGCGCCGAGCCAAGTCGAGCGGGTTGCGTCACCGACTCGCTAGGCTCCAAGCGGGCAGTGCGGCACTATGCTTTTTAATTTTTTTAAAACTGTTGCATCTTTAAGCCCCGGTTGCTTGGAACAATTCTGGCAGTGGTTGGCTCACACTTGACATTGTTCGTTGAGAGAACACTTCGCTACTTGGACTTAAATCCTTCGCCGAACCAGATGTAATCGCCTACAAGACTTGGCATCGTGGAATACATCCTAAGACCCAAAGTAGATCTAGTTGTGTATATAGTAATATGCAATACTTTGTATACTCGCTCATGTAGCAATATTAGTAATGATGTGGTATTGAGAAGGTACCTCTGTAGACCTCTTTTTTTTTGAGTCACCAGTCTTGTGTCTGGTATGCTGCGACCCGCCATGAATTCCTCTCCTACGCCGACCTCTGCATCTCAGACGTATAACCTAGGTCATCAATTATTTGCCGGATGTATTCCAATCTCTGTATGGTTACAGAATGCCTCGCTGAACACCGATGCCACTATAAATATTGCGATACCGACAAATCTGCCATTGCCGAAAACTGTCTCATATACATAGCGCACTATTGTGTCTGATGAATCGAAACTCTTATACCAAGCAGCTGCCTACTAGGAGTCTCTCATCATAAAAGCCGTTGAGATCACAATATGAAAGATCAACTTTTACGTGGACAACGGCTATAATTGCAGTGGTTAATGGAGACAGATAAATAATCTGAGTTGTCTACTTCGCCACTGACATGGACATAAGAAATGAAGTAATCTTTCAGCGTTATTATTCTGGAGCCCCCAGCTGTAAATGTTCGGCCGTCTAGTGCAAGTCTTATTTTTTGACGCCCTTTTTACTTCTTTCGCGCTGATGATGATGAAATGACGATGAAAGCAACGCAATATCTTGTTCTCGAGCTGACAGAACGCCTGACCCGAATGTGGATCGAACCCGGGTCCCTTTAATCTACCTGCCACAACGGTAAGCACATTTTTTTGAAACGCATGGTAAATAATTAAAGATTAATCAGAAAATCAGATCAGACCACCAACCACGATGTAAGGCCATGAGCTGTCTCGACCTAACGACTACTTATTCACACTTCTTTTTATTTTTATGATACCGGAAATGCTTGTACCGCGAGGAAAGAACGGACTCAGACAAATTCAGGCAGTGTGGAGGCAAGGTGGGTGGGATCCAGTCCCACTCCAGGCCTCGCCACGATGCCTACCCCCAGTTCTCATTTTGCTGGCCCCGCACATTGTGTTGCCTTTCTTATATTTTATTTTAATTTTCTTAAAACTTATAACTTGCTACTCAACACAGAATAAAACAAAATTGGAATTAATACTACATGACTTCTGCAATTTAAAAAAAAAAACAATAGAATTCGTTACTATTCGTTCTCTTCAGCAAATCTTGTTTATTTTCTTTTAATTAGCTGAAAAACAAAAAATACAGGACAATAAAACGTAAATGAGTTGTGCAACAATACACCTGAAAAGATACCATGACCATGGTAACGCAAGGAACGGTTAACTCAATCGAGACTCTGACGACAAAATACGGAGATCAACATATTGTGAATAAGTCACGATACCGTGACAGGCGCAAAGACTTCCAGTACGCAGTGGCCATATACCAGTGGAAGGCGAGTGGGTTTCTATCGCCCCTCCATCTACAGTGTAATGAACATAGTTGCCTAACAACCATGAAATCGTATTTTACTTTGTTCTTGGAAAGTAGGAGGAGTCTGGACGCAATAGGATAACATCTAAAAAGGCAGCCTCAGTTACTCAAATTCGAAACGCTTCTCTTTTTCAAGCCGGTGCCAGTTCGCTTCGTGTGCACCACAGGTAAATCTGTGTTTGAGCGCATTTATGGTGGGACAGCGACTACACTCATCAGTGAAGTCCAATACGAAATAAGCCCATATTAATGGATAACAGATTGTTTAACACTTGATAACCATGAAGAAGGCTAAGATGAAAGCACACCAAGAACTTTGGTCTGATGCCCGTTCAAGCGGCGCTTTATAGTCAATCCCTCTCCAACTCATTAATAGTAGTGTGGTATTGAGAAGGTACCTTTGTAGACCTCTTTTTTTTGAGTCATCAGTCTTCTGACTGGTATGATGCGACCCGCCATGTATCCTCTACTATGCCGAACTCTTCGTTACAGACGTAAAACCTACGTCCTTAACTATTTGCCGGATGTATTCCAATCTCTGTATTCCTCTACAGATTTTGCCCTCTACAAAACCCTCTAGCATCGTGGAAGTCATTCCCTCATGTCTTAACACATGTCCTGTTATCCTATCCCTTTTCTTTATCAGTGTTTTCCACATATTTCTCTCTCTCTGATGCTGCGCAGAACCTCCTTATTAATTACCTTATCAATGCAAGTAATTTTCAATATGCTTTGATTCTCCTCTGTTCGATTCTTCCCACAGTCCATGTTTCACTACCATTCTGTGCTCCAAAGGTAAATTCTCAGTGATTTATTCCTCAAATTGTGGCCTAAGTTTCATACCAGTAGGCTTCTCTTGGCCAGGAATGCCCTTTTTCAAGTGATAGTGTGCTTGTTCCTCCCGTCATTGTTATTTTCTTCCTAAGTATCAGAATTCCTTAACTTCATCTATTTCGCGCCCATCAATCCTGATGTTAAGTTTCTCGCTGTTCTCCACTTCTGCTACTGCTCATTAGATTCGTCCTCCTTCAGTTTACTCTCAATCCATATTGTGTGCTTACTAATTTGTTCATTCCATTCAGTAGATTATGCAATTCTTCTTCACTTTCACTCAGGATAACAATGTCATCAGCCAGTAGTACCATTCACATCCTTTCACTTTGAATTTTAATCCCACTCCTGAACCTTCCTTTTATTTCCATCATTGCTTCTTTGGTTTACAGATTGAACAGCAGGGGCGAAGGACTACAACCCAGCCTTACGCTCTTTTTAATCTGAGCATTTCATTCGTGGTCGTCCACTCTTATTAACGCTTTTGGCTCTTTAAAATGTTGTATATTACCCTTCTCTTCCCATAGCTTATCCGTACTTTCCTCAGAATTTCGAATATCTTGACCATTTCACATTGTCGGACGCTTTTTCCGTGTCGAAAAATTGCGTCAGTTGCGAATCGAGCAGCTTACAGCACTTGTAACAGGAACGTCAAAATACAAACATACCAGAGCACCAGGGAGGGAAGTGACATCGATATGACTTCGCGACATTCAGCTGTCGGTATCGAAATAGTACGACCAGGAATACAACTTTGATGTACAGCTACAACTTCCTGCAGAAACACAGACTGGTGATTATTCACCGACCTCGCCAAATTCTTATAATAAAAATTTAGTAAGATAGTCGGACGAAATTTATTAGTTGCTGCCTGACCAGAACTTTTAAGAACTAACACAATGTTACCTTTTAAACGAGTCGGGGACATATCTACCTCTTAAAACCTAGTTTCAAAGCAATGTAAAAGAAATAACTGATAAAGTCCAAAATCGCACTTAAGAGCCCTTAGGCAGAACAATCAACTCGGCGACTTGCGAGAAAATGATCTATCAGTAAGGTCATAGACATCGCCACACTAAAAAGCTTCAAAGAACGCAACATAATGTGCTGGTGTAAATCTGTCGTACAGCGCCTGAAAACGTTTTGAGACGACGTATTGACATGATCGGGTACCTCATACTACTCACCACAGAATTGATGTAGAGCGTTCAAATATGTCCTTTTGTGTCTTCACAACACTGTGGTTCGCTTTCTTGAGAGACGTAATACATACACGTTGACGAAGAGCCAGATGTCTAACTAGATGATGTAAAGAACTCGATTCGTCCGCTACTACGGAACAAGGTTTAAATCGCATCCTCAACCCTTCCATTTCACGCCGCTTCGACCGTAACAATTCTACCTTTACACGCCTGCCATCTGCAGTCAGCAGAGTAGTCTAATGAACATTTTAATAAGGATTACGTAAGAGAGTAGTAAAATTCTTATGTCCTTCAAAATTCCCGTCCTCCATCACTACAAAGTATTATCAACGTTTGCCTGAGCCTCGATTTTGTCAACTGAGCCGGCCGGAGTGGCCGTGCGGATCTAGGCGCTACAGTCTGGAGCCAAGCGACCGCTAATGTCGCAGGTTCGAATCCTGCCTCGGGCATTGATGTGTGTGATGTCCTTAGGTTAGTTAGGTTTAATTAGTTCTAAGTTCTAGGGGACTGATGACCTCAGAAGTTAAGTCGCATAGTGCTCAGAGCCATTTGAACATTTGTCAACTGATCACATCAGTCTAAAATAGAGGCATATCGTACAGTTAAACTGAAAATATGGTTCCACACTTCCAAAATCACCATATGAGATGGATCCTCCATGTGCACCATATTCAGCATCCAAAGCGATCGAAACGAATTCAGCGAATGTTACTTAATAGTCACTGCAAAGTGGTCAGTGAGAGTCGTGGGTATGACATCGACATCTACACTCCTATCACGCATCCTGTAAGATAAATAAAATCTGCCAAGTCTACTGCTGAAATGAAATGAAATGTCGTGTGGCGAGGGCCTCCCGTCACGTAGACCGTTCGCCTGGTGCCAGTCTTGTGAGTTGACGCCACTTCGGCGAGGATGATATGATGATGATGAGGACAACACAAAACCCATTCCCTGAGCGGGGAAATCCTCCAACCCAACCGGGAAACGACCCGGCACTCTTGGCATGACAATCCATTGCGCTAACCACTCAGCTACAGGACCAGACAAGTCTAGTGTTAGAAGAAGCAATAAAATAGGTGTGTTTGACACTAGTAGGATATTTACAAACCCAAAGCTCCTGTAGTTTCAAGGAACGATCGAAATCCAGCAATTACAGACATGAATCAAATCTGAAAGACCGATGCACATGACGCAACACACAGCTAAAATCATTACCTACCACGATATTCTGTGGACTTTTCCGTAACAAATAAACCACCTATTCTTCCTAAAATCATAAACGGGCACAAGTACGTCCGGTATTGGACAGTGCATAAAGAAGAATCCAGGTCGTCTCAAGAAAAGTACACCCTATTTCCCTGCCATTATAAAGAAGTTCAATCCCTTCGGTGGGAACACCCTCCCCAAAATGCAATGCAGTCCTAGTGGATTATTCGGTAGCCACATTAAACACAGTGCAAAAACTAGGGACAGAAAAACAAGTTAACAGAACTTGCAGGGGCCCCGCACAGGAATCATAGATATGCTGACGCAAAGGAGCAAGCCGCAGTTCTGATTCCTCCCTATTAGCTCTCAGAGAAATAAAATATAAGCCTGCATATTTTAAAAACAAGAAACGAAATTCTAGCTGCTAGCCAACTGTATTATGTCATCAACGAGTGTCAAGATCCATTGCTGAGTCGAGTAATGAGTGAGATGTTGGGAGACTCCCGCCAACATCTCTGGAATCTTTATGTTTCTCCTTTTTACGAGCCACCGCCAGCTCAGGTTGGACGTGTTCTTTACAAAGACGACGAGGCAAAACACCATTTGCAGTCGAGGACGTAAGCGATTTTTGAACATTAACCAAAGCAGGTGACAAACAAGTAGACACAGAGGCCCACTCGGCAGTACGGGATACATGAAATTCATATCAGGACACAAGGGAGGCGTCAAGCATCACAATATCTGGTTGACAGGTAGAATTCCACGGCAACGAACCTCCTCCACTGGAGTAACAACACTTGGACTTTCCGAAGTCACCTGAGTGGGTGAGATCAACAGGATTGGTAATATTGTGGGGACTGATAATATTAGGGGCGTCTCGATTTGCTCCTGTTGAATCATTGCAACATCATTATGCTCTGTGACATTTCTACCATTGAGAGTATTCGGAGGAATTACATGAACAACGCGTGGTACACTAGGAGAAACACTAGAGACATTAATAACCGGTCTCGTTCTATCGGCCCCATCGGGAATGCAGGACTCAGCACTATAAGATACATCACCGACAATCCTACGTACAGTGTCTCTTATTTCATTCTGCGGACACTGGCATAAATGCCGAAAGTATGGAGTAGTAAGCTGCTCATCTCTCCGTTGTGCCAATGAACCCGAGGAAAACGTGGTACCAACAGCGTGAGTGGTAGGAACGAGGTCAGCTGAAGCCAATTTTGGATGCTATTCAGATGAAGACTTCAATACAAATACCCGCCGCCGGCAATCAGATCTGAGCTGGCCACTTTCATTGAAGAGAAAGCATGTTCCCACTTGCCCATAATACGTTGTATGATTGCGATAACCACAGACCTGTAGATGGGACCGAATGATAAGTTTGGCTACCATCTCCACTATACGGATTCCGCAATAACATTGCAACCGGTGTTGAGTACACTAGCATTCACGTCGTATAACACTCACATGTCATAAGGGGCAACATCTAATTCAGTAAACTGTCGTCAACCTTTGGAGTGAGACTGAGCGCTCGGACATTGATGTAATCCAGTTCGGTGTTTAAAAGTAGCACTATACTTACGGCCCCATCACACTGCTTAAACGGAACTTGAGTACAATGACGCAAAAGCAATGCATCTACTTGTAGTGGATCCAAAAACTTTACAAAACAGACACTGTTATTACAATCAAAACAGGCTAGATGAACCTGGACAGGTGTTACAAGAATGGTATCAAAAAGCCAATATTCAATCTCCAATCTCATCTGCACAGAACGCGTGGAGTTGTCGGAACTAAAGCTGGCTCTATCTTTTCTTGGAACCCGTGGTGGACATTATGAGCGGACTACATCGCTGTCGACGGACAGCCCCGTAACACATTGCGGTGAGGCGGTAAACAAACAAACTTTCCGTATGGCGTTCGGGACGAATCTAACTAGACCACAAGCCTCGTATGCGAGCTGCGGAAGAATATCTGGTAACATAATAGTGTCTCGTGACTTCGTTACGTCTGCATGACATAATTCGACTAACTTTGTACCAAAGTACCACACTGCACACGATCCGTTTGTACGGCAGTTAACTCTGAAGTTTTAAGCTTGATCTCACAAACAGATCTGACGTGGCAAAAAATCAAAGAGGCTCATATCCATAGACTTCGCCACGGAAAGCTACGTCAGCATTTTTATGTTGTTAAACAGGATGAAAAAGAAGTTCCACGGACATAATTCAGGACTGTTTGGTTATATTATCAGAGTATTTTGGTGCAATGAAGCCATGGTGTCCAGTGACTGGTTACAAAGCAGTAATATAAGTATGACTTATTAGATTTCTCGCCTCAGTTACCTTTGTTTCTGTAAAATCACATTCACAGCAGTAAAAAAAAATCTGTACTGCGCAAACATAAAAAAGTACAACACGAATCACGGAGGAATGCTCCAACCCTCAGAAGAAACACGTACATTCTATCAGTATACGGCACGCTACGTAACGAATTCAGAACTACCCGCTTACATGCATTGTTCAAAAAGACGACGACATGATGACAGCTGAAAACACAGAGCCGAAACACCGACTGTCTTACGTTCAAGTATGATGATGGAGTTGCCGTCACTGCGAGAAACAGCTCAGCGTAGCATCGTTATTGTTATTGTTGTAGCGATATCCAAGAGGTAGGTAGCGCAGTGGTGAGGGGCTGGGTTAGATGAGAAACACGTAATACTTTAAACGAAATTTATTACATATAAAATCTCACTGAGAATAACAGGATCTTAACTACACATTTAATTGATCACGTCCACAGTGGACTTAAGCAAACAAACTTTAGAGAGGAAAACTCAATAACAACTTCTGGAGTAAACCTTGAAACACTCAGTTATCTGTAATCTCTAGAAAATCACTGTTCCTGCAAGGTATGGAGTTCTTATACTGATAGAATTTACTAGTAACCAAAGTAAAACTGCAAGATCCTATCAGCGTTAAGAACCAATTACAACATTACACAGGATTATATTAAATTACTTCCTCAACCACTTTAGGAATTAAAGTTTTCACATCAGCAACGCTGCACGTTGTCTCCAGAATTACAGTAACTACATAGTTAGACTTCACGTGTAGAACAAGCGGACGTAGCTATTGGCATTTTTTTTTATTTGCACTTCAAGTTCCGTATGAGAAAACTGAGGAGAAAATCTCCAAGGTGATGGAACATGTCAGTACATGAAATTACAGCATACAAGTAATAGCAGATAAAAATAAAATGTTTATGAACCCAAAAAAGTCAAGGCATAAGTTTCAGTAAACGCAGTCAATAATATAACATAGAAATCAGCTTAATTTTTCAAAGAACTCTTCAACAGACTAGAAGGAGTGACCCATGAGGAAACTTTTCAGTTACGATTTGAAAGCGAGTGGACTACTGCTAAGAGTTTTGAATTCTTGTGGTAGCTTACTGAAACTGGATGCAGCAGTATACTGCACACCTTTCTGCACAAGAGATAAGGAAGTCCAATCCAGATTCAGGTTGGATTTCTGCCGAGTATTAACTGTGTGAAAGCTGCTTATTCTCGTGAATACACTGGTACTTTTAACAAAAAACACAATAAACAATATATATATTGAGAGGTCAATGTCAAAATACCCAGATTAGTGAACAAGGGTCGACAAGAGGTTCACGAACCTACACCACTTATTACCCGAACCACCGGTTTCTGAGCCAGAAATATCCTTCTGGAATGGGAAGAGTTACTACAAAATAGAATAACATGCGGCATAAGCGAATGAAAATAAACAAAGTAGACTAATTTTCATGTCGAACGATCACTTACTTCACATACTGTTCGAATAGTAAAAATGGTAGCATTAAGTCTTTGAACAAGATCCTGAACGTTGGCTTTCCATGACAGTTTACTGTCTATCTGTACACCTAGAAATTTTAACTGTTCAGTTTCGCTAATCATATGTCCATTCTGTGACATTAAAACGTCGGGTTTTGTTGAATTATGTATTAGAAACTGTAAAAACTGAGTTTTACTGTGATTTAGCGTTAGTTTATTTCCTACAAGCCATGCACTTATGTCACGAACTGCAGTGTTTGAGAACGATCCGATGTTGCGCACAACATCCTTTACTACCAAGCTAGTGTCATCAGCAAACATACATGCTTTAGAGTTAACTGTAATACTAGAGGGCATATCATTTTTGTAAATAAGGAACAGGAGTGGCCCAACGCTGATCCCTGGGTAACCCCCCCCCCCCCCCCCCCCATTTGACCATACCACACTAAGACTCCACATCACAACCATTCTCAATACTGTGAATAATGACCTTTTGAAATCTGTTGTTAAAGTAAGAGGTGAACCAATTCTGAGCTACTCCCCATATTCCATAATGGTCCAACTTCCGGAGCAATATTTTGTGATCAACACAATCAAACTCCTTATTAAATCAAAAAGTATGCCTAGCGTTCGAAACATTTGTTAAATCCATCCAGAACCAAACAGAGAAAACAAAATATAGCATTTTCAGTTGTTAAACGACTTCTAAATTCGAACTGTACATTTGATAGCAAATTATGTGATATAAAAAGATCAATTATACTTACATACACAGCTTTTTCAATAACTTTAGCAAACACTGATGGCATTGAAATAGGTCTAAAATTGTCTACATTATCCCTTTCTCCATTTTTATAAAGCGTTTTTACTAGTGAGTACTTTAATCGTTGAGGAAACTGACGGTTCATAAAGGAAAAATTACAAATATTGCTAAGTACAGAGCTAACAAGTGGAGCACAGTAATCTAATATTCTGCTAGACGCTCCATCATATCCATGCCAGTCCCTAGTCTTCAGTGATTTAATTATTGACTCAATCTTCCCCTTGTCATTTTCACAGAGGAGTATTTCAGAGATCAGTCTCGGAAAGGTACTTTTCAAGAGAGTTATATAATTAACTGTAGAAAGTAAATTTATATTAAATTCACCAGCAATGCTGAGAAAATGATTGTTAAATGCTGTACATTTATCTGATTTATCAGTAACAGAAATATTTCGGTATAATTACACATTTTGGTAACAAGGACCAAGCAAGTCGTGACATATATAACGTTTGTCAGCCATCATTACAAGCTGTAGGTTTACAAGGACTACCTGGAACACAAGAAAGAAATATAATGAAAGGCTCAGAACAAATGAACACGCGTTGTTCAAAAGGGTCAATTACAGATTTCCTCAGATAAACTAAATTTAAGTACTATGATTTTAGAAAATATCGTGCTTATTAAGGCACCGACTGTAAATAACTATTTAAATGTATCAGTGGCTCCGACGACTGTCTTACACAATTAGGTGATCATTTAACTACTGTAATCATCTCAGCCCTCAAATTTGTCCCCGCTCAGAACACATAAGTTCAAAGTACCAGAACAAATTTTATCACAGCCCAGATGACTACACTTCACCTGTTTCCAGTCTCTCTACCTATTTTTTTCCTTTTAAAGAAGCAAAATGAGAGAGAGAGAGAGAGATTGTCGAGCTCGTAGACAACCAGTGTGCTACAATGCTGGTAGGTTTCCCCATAAGAACAACAATTTCCCAAGGAAATTCGCAAGAGTTCATCATTAAGCAAATTACGCAACAAGCAGACAAATCAAGCCAGATCCTCGGGATGTTTACGATCCACATAAGAAGTTACCATCGCACTGTATGTCACAACAACCATGTCTCCTCACAAGACTTCCAGCAGAAGTTTCTGTCCGCTATGATCCAGGCCGGCAAACACTTCAAACACTCCCACCGTGACACACTTTGGAACACCACGGCCTTATAGGCGTGCTCCATCCGTTCGCCACTTAAGTTCATAGCGAATGCACGACTACTACTATAAGTGTACCGGAGCTCACGCCAAAGTAACGAACAACACCCAACCTTGTTTATCTGGCTGCCAATCACCAAGCAAGCCTAATAGAGCATGTTGTCCCTTCCATCACACTCTCTGGACACACCAGAGAGTTGACCACTATCGGTATATGATGCAAGAAGATATTCGCACAAAGGTAAATCGAAATGGCGTGCTGCGGTTCAGTTGTGACCTTACGAAACTTCATTCGTTCGATATAACTGTGGGGTCTTTGACTGATTTGGGAGATATGGTGACGTCGGACTGCAATATATGGAACACTAGCTGGGGAACCTGTCTTCGCCCAGGGAGCTGACACGAGATAGTGTGATACTTGGAATAAAAGGGTAAACTTCAACATGTAAGATATAAAAAAAATTATTTGAAACATAACTATTTACAACACTCATTAAAATATAAGAGGTTGCAAGTTTTTATAGGAAAAGTATTCTAACATTTTACAACACTTTTTTTATAAACAACGTTTCTTATTTCGTTATCCGCAGTATATATGTGCAATTTCTTCGAATTTCCTGCTCGAGAACAAGTTACATATAGTTGAACGTGAGAGAAGCAGGAGTCTTTGAGGCTGATGCCGCAATATTTTAAAATTTGTCCTTCTTCTTGGTTGATTGTAAAACTGTAGGGCAATTTGATTAGTAATTGCAGTTTTTTTAAATTGGAATGGCAGTTCAGTAAAGATCAGTGGTATTGTGGGGATGAATAATGTGTGTCCATTGTACTTTCCAGTCACAAGTTCAGGTTCGATGATGTTATTCGACAGTTGTTTGACGATCATCACTTTTATACTGCATAGTTTTGATGAGTTGAGATTTCTGAGTAGTATGATTGGTGATCCTGTTTTAAGTCGAAGGCAGTGTGATGACACTCCTGGTATTGCATGCACTAAGTATACATTAGACACATTTCACACTTTGTTTTCTATTTATGTTCAGTCACTATATCACTTCGACTACTCACACTTCACTGTTTTCTTGTATGCACTCGGTGCACTACTTTTTCGCGGTTCTTGATTCTTCATTGCGTCCATTAGTTTGTTCTTTGGGTTCTCTGCTTCTGACAGTGGTCATTCCCGTTCGTTGGGAAATTAAACTCGTTTGGCGTTCTGCTGTTTCGTTTTGTCGCTGTTCCTTTTGTTTTCGCGGGCTTGCTTCAGAACTGGAAAAAAACTGGAATTTGGGCAGTATCTGAAATAAAAAGAAAATCAACTTTTTAGTAACAGATATACTGAGTACAATTTACACACTTTTCACCCTTTACTTTCAATTTATATTCAGTCACTATATCTCTGTGATCACTCACACTTCACTGCTTGTTTATATTCACTCACTGCAGAACTTTCTCAATTCCTGTCACTGATAAGAACTGACGTTCGAACCCACTACGGGTCTTGTTTTATATACCCTTTAAACATCCCCACCAGTACCGAATTCCAGAACATACCAAATCCAGAACATACCAAAAATGGCTTTAATGGTCCAAAATGTTCCAGAACACTCCACAAATTAGAGAGTGTTCTGGAGTGTTCCCCAATGATCTGGGGTTTCCCGGATGTTCCCGAACATTCTGGAATATTCCCGAATGTTCCAGATTCTTCGTGAAGATTCCTGAACATCCCCAATCTTTGTGAAAAATTCCGGAACATTATGGAATGTTCTCGAATAGTCTCGGTGGTCTTTAATGTTCTCAGATACTCTAGAATGTTCCGGAATGTTCTATAAGTTTCTAGAAGGCGAAACTTCCCAGCCCTTTCATTTTCAAAAGCACGCCCTCAGGTAAAAACGGTAACCTTCCTCAGGGATGGGGGATAGAGGGCTATCACAATATAACTCGCTTGACCGTACTAGGACTAGCCAGCGGCACACATAGTGTACACTTTCTTTTATAACACATATTGATTAGTTATCTGTATTACAAGCATGAACAACGGTGTACTTAAGTTTATGCAATTCATTGCCACAGGCATGTGCCGAATATTCACAACTGTCTTTGAATATTAAAGCATAATGTGATGCACACATTTACTGAACTCTGTCTTGAAGTACAACGTTCACGAAGATAAGAATGACATTTCAATCTGAAATGAGTTACACATTTGTGTTACACACTCTGCGTGGTCAGAGATCACGAACTAGTGGTGAGCGTAGCTGTGCTCAGCTGTATATCAGGGTCTCTGTGCGGTAGCGTTGTGAAAATGAAAGAGTGTGTGGCTCCGCCATCGACTCCAATACGTCGTTGCAGTATGCAGCGAGGCATCGTTGGTATCGACGATACCACAGCTATGCTGCCTTGCTATTGTGTTCAGTCAATCCACAGACGACATGCACACGAAATCCAACTCTTCGTCCGTGGTCTTATACATACTGCCGTGTATCACACTTAACGTTCAAATAGCACTATGTAATAACGCACACACTTACTGTTTTATCGAACAGTAATTAAATTACTAGCATGAGATATTTTTGAAGGTCAGATGAATGATTGTTCTTATTTACTGAGAGTTAAGTTCCTTGTCTGTTTCTTACGCTATGTTCAGCTTGCTCTGTCTTCCTCTTCACTTCTTAGAGTACAGATTTCCCAGCATATCGCATGAAATACGCCTTTCAGGGTATGGCTTATTTCTGTACTGCTCTCAGGAGAACAGGTACTGATTATTGTTGTTACATTATCTAGCATGACGTATTGAAATAAGTCACATATATTAGATAAAACTACTTTCATTCCTGTTATTTCTTTGTACTGACTGTACCCATGAATGTTTTCATTGTTATGTATATCTTACATTTAGTTGCTTATGCAAATAATATCTATTCTTTTGCGAATAATCAAGTGACTGTCGCTGGAGGGTGAAACTAATAACAGCGAATTACTAGTGGTCCCCATGCAGGTACATTTGTGGTATATTAAGGGAAACACCAGGAGTCTTGAATGAGGATAGTGACTTTATTTGAATGTAAGTGTATCAATGCAAGGTCCATTTCACACTTTCAGCTGTAATTTAGACGAAAAACACATTTTTAAAGTATACCGCAACTCTTAAACCTTTCAGTTAATTTTGAGGATTTCTATAGTGTAAACCACATACTTATTTCTTAATTTTGTTTTGTTTCACGGACGCCAGAACTTCCAGGTAAACAAATGCGAGGCCAGACCGAGAAGTAGTGAATGCAGTCCTGAGGACAAAGAGTAATGTAGACAATAGTCACACAGTGACAGAACGGGACACGTTCGTTTCCTAACAAGAAACTGTACACTGCATAACTTCGACATGTGTAGACACTTCCGTTACAGTACTGACACAAAAATAAGAGGAGATTAAAAAATAAAATTAATTGAAATTGCTCCGTAACGAGATCCACAATAATTCTCTGTCTCCATTACCAAAACATTAAGAAAACATCCTTCAACACACTCCTGTATTTTATCAGTGGAAGTAGGATTCACCGTACACAGACCAACCTGTCGGCTCCAGCTGCTAGTGCCCTTCAAAAAAAGTCACGTTAAGTTTCTTCCTAAATAGTGAAAATATTTTGTAAACACTCTGTGATTACTTGCAGCGCATGCAGATCAAGTAAATTAGGCAATAGGCGTTCATCTACATCAGTTACAGTGGTGTGCTACAAAATTTCGAAATGCACGCGATTGTATTAAGGCTGTTAGCGTACGTATTTAATTAGTTATTACCAATGCACGTACCACAATAGCACAGTACAATACAAGAAGACAGATGTTACCTTCCTGTCAACCTTCTGTATTATAGTTCGTCAAAGGTTAAGGATCAGACTTCATTAATCTCTCTTCGTCGCTTGTTTAACGTGGAAGTAAACATTGCTATGGGTATTCTCCATGTGTGTTGTTGCGTCATTGAAGTCTCCTAATCGCAGGAACTAATCACTCACTGTCGAATTCAGTCACATCCGATTATTGCGGCTGTATTGTGCAGCAGCTTCGCACTCCGCCTTACCTGCTGATGCACTTAACCAGCAGCAGCGCTAAGCTGCACTCTACTTAGCTCGGATCCGTGCCAGGCGAGGATTACTCTACAGCGGTAGCATTAGCATGTCCTATCAGCAGCCGAATAACAAAACATCAGATCCCGTGTATATGCGGTTTGTGAAAAAAGGCGAACAGCAGACAAACAGTATAACTTCCCATTACATTAAGTAAAATCTGTAAGAAGAGTGAAATAACAATACGCTTCATGAAGGATCAGGAGAAAAAGAGAGAGAGAGGAACTGGAGAAGGAGGTGTCAAACTAAGATAACACTTATGCGAAACAAACAATTTATTTTACACAAAATACTAGTCACGTGCCCCACCGGCACCTAAGAACTCACAACGACGTAGTTTGATGCAAGCAATTCTCATCTAGGAGCCGGCATCTGTCACCGAGGCTTGAAGCGCACTCTGCCTGGGAAACTTGATAATTTCTCGCAGTAAACATTTAAATGGTAGCTCTTACTCAATATAAAAAGGAGTGAGAGGTACACGTAATATAAATACGAATACGGACCAAGACAGTTTGTAAACAGAGAACCACAATTGATCTTCAGAGCTCTGAATAAACAATTGTAAAGACCTGATAATGTTAAATGAAAGATCAATGGACGTTAAGTGCAAGAAGAGTTAACAGTCAAAAACAACTGAAAACGTATTAATTGACGTTGACATCAAAGTACAGTCAGCTATGCACTTATTAAGCGCAATGTCAGTTACTTACGAGCACCTTTAAAGTCTGGCAGAGGAGCAAATATCGTGAGAGCACAACCAGACCCAGACCACTCAGTCACGACACTGAAATAAAATGAAGCCGGGCAAGATATAGTTAGCTAGACCTCGTCTTCTTATCAGCCACACACACCAGCCACTCTGTGTGGTACATAGGCAACTGAAAGTGTGTGTTTTATTCCACAATCTTTCTCACCAGATTGATTGTTTTAGCGAGCGAGGCGGCGCAGTGGTTAGCACACTGAACTCGCATTCGGGAGGAAGACGGTTCAAACCCGCGTTCGGCAATACATTGGTAAGATGTAGTAACATACAACAATACCAAACACTTAAGGAATAACATCAAAGTTAGTGGTAAATTAAGTAATAAAATAAGAGAATAGCTGCACATTGTATTAATACAAACTAGGAAACAAAATCTATATGCCCTACAAACTGTACATAATTAAATAAAAAATTTTATATATATATATATATATATATATATATATATATATATATATATATATATATATATATATATATGTGTGTGTGTGTGTGTGTGTGATTATTTATATTATTTTGGTTTTTTATAATTTTTGTTGAACTGAATTGAGATGGATGGAAATATTTAAAAATCAGTGAATATATTTAAACCATAATAAAGTGGCATCGGACTTATACTTTGAGAACTTCGTCGCCGTCAGAAGGAAGCTCGTGGGCCACGTTATTTCTGAGGTAAAATGAGATAAATATTGAAAATACAGTTTACATATAATGCTGAAATTTTAGGATCATAGATTAAACAAATAATGAAATCACAATAGCGTTAATCATAGCTATAATTACTGAAGTGCACTATGCTACTTACATTGAGAATACAATATTAATCACTAGTGATATATTGATTATCCGCACGTCGGTATCTCGTCCGTGCGCAGCGGAAATTTCCTTATATAATTACTAGTATGCGCGAGTATGCGCCCTGCAGTACGCAGTGACTTTTTATAAAATTAAAGAGTTTAAATCAGAGCGGCCAGTCTAACGTGCGAGGCTCTCCATTCCAGAACAGATAACGGCAGAAGTAATTAACAAAAGACTAGACATCCTTTCTGTGTCTCACCAGTGATCACATGCGAGCGCGCACAAGATAACTTTCATTGGATTTCATGCTTTATTAAACAGGGTTCTCTGATTAAAAAAAATAGATTTACATACTATGGCTAAAAATGTGTCTTCAAAAAACGTAAAAAATGACCTACTAAACGGAGGTCAATATTGCATGTTATGACAACGTCATTGCCCGTGGAACATCTGGAGCAAAACAAGTATAGTTATATACCGATGAGTACAAATTAAAATTAAAATATTTATTTATATGTTGTGATGTACTAGTTAGGCATAAAACACTTACTGGAGGTCAACCCCACAACTATCTGTATCATCATGTTCCATACCTTAATAATAACTAATAAAACAAGAATACAAATTTACATCAGTGCACTCTATCAATCACAGACTGATAAAGTGCACATATTTAATAAAAGATTTTAAATGAACCAAATTGTGAATCTATATACGTAACAAATTCCCACTAAGCAGTACGTATTGAAATATATGTTAAAGGTCATAACAAGTGCTGTCATGAAAGTGATGAGTCTGCCAGTAACCAGGTGCGTGTCGGGGTGATGTACCAAACCACAAATACTGAAGTAAGTATAAAGAAGTAATATCAAAGTTAACGAGAAATTAAGGAATAAAATAAGGTAACAGCTGCACACTGTATTAAGATAAACTAGGAATAAAAATACATATGCCTTATATTCGACGCACTGGTGTAACAAGACTTCCAGCTTAATAAGTTACCTTCATGCTGCCAACAGCCTTGTCAAAGAGAGCGGAGGAGTAGACAGAGCTTGTGTGGATTCTCTTGTCCTTAGGGTGGGAAACTGACCCTAAATGGGGAAGAATCAGCAATGGTCAATCGCTTGAGAATGCAGAAGGCAATGGAAACCACTGCATTAAAGACGCACAACATACATCCACAAGAAATGTGGCCTGTGTCCGCATCTCGTGGTCGTGCGGTAGCGTTCTCGCTTCCCACGCCCGGGTTCCCGGGTTCGATTCCCGGCGGGGTCAGGGATTTTCTGTGCCTCGTGATGACTGGGTGTTGTGTGATGTCCTTAGGTTAGTTAGGTTTAAGTAGTTCTAAGTTCTAGGGGACTGATGACCATAGATGTTAAGTCCCATAGTGCTCAGAGCCATTTGAACCATTTTTTTTTTTTGTGGCCTGTAGTTGAAAAAGGGCAATGAAGATCTCTCCCTTGGCAATATCGGAATACTCCCCCGTTCGGTTCTCGAGGAGGGGACTGCCAAGTGGGAGGTGACTATGAGACAAAGATGTGACTATCGAAAGGGTAACGTTCTACGAGCCGGGCGTTGAATGTCAGAAGCTTGGACGTGGTAGGAAAGCTAGAAAATCTGAGACGGTAAATGCTAAAGTACAAAGAAGGTAACTATGAAGAAACCTTGGGTAACAGAAGAAAAACTTCAATTGATCGATGAAAGAATGAAGTACATAAATATTCGGCGGATTCTGGAATACAGAAATACGAGTCGCTGAGGAACGATATAAGTAGGAAGTAATATATTAATATTTTGAAGAATCAGCCTCAGTTACACAAATTTTCTAGTCTTTACCAGGTTTCGGCTAAATTAATCTAGCCTTCTTCAGAAGCATAAAATTACTATAACATACCTGAGTAAGGCACAGTCTACATTAAAATTAAAACCCATAGTAAGGTGGTACCATGTCGAATGAAAGCTACTTAACTGAAATCCAGCCCCGGCATCTCTTCACATAGCAGTCAGTTGGCTGCGGTAAGTACGTTGACACTGACCGTTGCACGCGGAATTGTACAATTCAGTCAGTGCCAACGTACTTGCCGCTGCCAACCGACTGCGTGGTCAGGCAACTCCTCGGCTGAAGGGGACAACTAACGGCTTAGGGCCTGGATATAAACAGTTTCAGATAGAACAATTTCTGAGAATAAATAAAATTTTTCTGAAACAATCAATGCTCAAAATTCAAATTTAACATAGCTGAAGACCTTTATGTAAAATTTTAAAAAACTTAATTAATACATAACCAAAGGCCTCGAACAATACTCCAACTAAAATGAAAATCACAATTTAAAATAAACAGAACAAGTGGTGCTCAGAAGTGTCTCAAGGGTCGGCCTGGGAAGGTAGCTCAAACGGAAGGTTAGGTGAGACAGGCAGCCAAGAGTTGAAGTAGGTAACAGGACGGCAACGCAAACTAGAGATGCCCAAGGACCATCAACAGTTTAACCAATTCCCTTCCGTCCGACCAACGGCACGATGATGGAGAATATCGGCGAGGACGAGAATATGAACACCAGTATACCTCCAGAAATTGGCGCCTAAAAACAGCCAGGGAAACAATAAACACTCTAAGCAAATAGGAACCAAACAACTTAAAGGGCTGTCGAACTACATGCCGTGCTGGACAGCAACAACACGACGAGGAAAAGGCACACTGCCTCCAAACTACGCTAGTGACCAGGGAAGGTAACTGGAGCTTTAACGGCCATAGGTCAGAAAATACCGCTGGTGCACTTTATTGATGATTAACAGTCAATTATTTAATAATTATCACAACTTAGGAAGACAGCTGCATGATTTATCAAACTCCAATACATCATATGACGCTGTCAGCCCGAACGGCCAAAAGCGCAACAACGCACAAATAAAGAAATAGATGTCACAAGAGGTTTCATAGCAGATTAACTGATCACTCGACTTCAGCGTCCAGGTTAGGTGGGCAACGAACTTGTCGCTCTCGCAGCTATCGCCTCAAGATCCGACTACCAGGGCACACCACCATTGGCCCTGGCATGGCCTCACGCCGTGGAAACTTGCTTGCTGATCCGTCACAACCGATTCACTCCATCCAGCACGCAGACAGCATTCAAATAGCTGCTCAGTCAAAACCACACAAGTTACACACGGTTCCGCGAAACACTTCCACAAACAACTCGAACAATACTAAAACCAGTCACTGTGGATCAACAAGGATCTGTGTAACGGATTGCGAGGCCCCTCCCAACGGAGGTTCGAGTCCTCATTCGGGCATGGGTGTGTGTGTTGTTCTTAGCATAAGTTAGTTTAAGTTAGTTTAGGTAGTGTGTAATTCTAGGGACTGATGACCTCAGCAGTTTGGTAGCTTAGGAATTCCCACACATTTGAACATTTGAACAGTGGATGTGTGTCGCCAGATGTCGGGCGGGTACTGTATATGCAGACCTCACTGGAGCTCCATCCCGACTGAACTCACCGCACATCACGACTCGGAATACTAGCGGTCGCTCCAAAGATTGTACGACAGTGCTGTTATCGATAGTGCTGCTGCTGGCACTCACGGGCAGGCAGGCCAGCAACTTAGCGACGCCAGTAAATCGAATAAGAAATGGGATGGCGGTACCGCAAGGACCAGATGTCAAGTAATAAACGGATGAACACGAGTCACGTACGACTCAGTAATCCTATAAAGCAGAAGATTCGAAGATGGTAATGTAGCTTTGTCAAAACTAATTATCAAATCTAATAATTGCTTTCCTAGAGGTATTGATGTTTGAAAGTTTTTTTAGAGTCTACATTGTGTTAGGGTAGGTTTAATTCGGTGTTTAACAATCGAACAAACCAGAACTATGAAACCAGTGCCAGTTGCAGATCGTCTATCTAATGGCTCCAAAGGACAACAAAAGATTTATTTTGAAGATTTCGTGTAATTATTTTGCAGAATTGAAAATGTCGTCATAATTTAATCATTACTACTTCTACATGTTAAAAGTTTAACAAAATGGTGAAAATTGCTCCGAGCACTATGGGACTTAACATCTGTGGTCATCAGTCTCCTAGAACTTAGAACTACTTAAACCTAACTAACCTAAGGACATCACACCCATCCATGCCCGAGGCAGGATTCGAACCTGCGACTGTAGCGGTCACGCGGTTCCAGACTGAAGCGCCTAGAACCGCACGGCCACACCGGCCGGCAAAAGTTTAACACACTCAGACAAGCGCTTCAGTTATAAACTGTGCAATTGGCTTGGATTGGGTTGGGTTGATTTGGGAGGAAGAGAGCAAACAGCGAGGTCATTGGTGTCATCGGATTAGGAAAGGAAATCGGCCATGCCCTGTCAAAGGAACCATTCTGGCATTTGCTTGAAGCGATTTAGGGAAATCACGGAAAATCTAAATCAGAATGGTCGGTCGCAGGATTGAACCGTCGTCCTCCCGAATGCAATTCCAGTGTGCTAGCCTCTGCGCCACTTCAATCGGTAGGTGTCTTGAGGAAGCGTAACTGATGCCTCACAGATGATCGGATTTTAGTCGTCTAGTATGTGAGGAGAGTGCTACGTTTTGCTCCAATTCAGGTGTTATGAGAACAGAGCCCAGGTAAAGAACCCAGAACTGGGCTATTGAGAAGTGCATCAACGACTGGTCCAGTGGAGAAAAGTTGGTTATTGCAACAGTTCGTGAAAGTTCGTGATTATCATGGAACTTACAATGGTCAAATCATTAGTTAATTAGAGGCCGGACCCTGCTGATAGTGAAGGAAGACACTGGTGGTTCCTTTTGTTGGCGCTGGCTGGTGCGGCAGGGCGTCTCACATAGCGAATGTTCTGTTTAAAACCCTGAAGGAAATACTGCATGTACGGTAAGTGCCTGGCCCAAGTGGCCTCAAGTTGCATACTGAAGGAACTACACAGCAGGAAAAAAAGGTAGTACACATGGAAATACGATGTCGATTTTGGTCTGATGACGGGATGTGCCACCTGGGGCAGGCACCATATCCAATGGTCATGGATGTCAGCCCACGAGGATCGCTGATTCCATGTGAGGGCAACAATGAGGTGTGAAGTCCCTCAGACACTGAGATGTGCTATATCGTCTCGTCCTTCGAGGGGTGAGTCGGGTGCTATGTATGGTCCACTCATCTGTCAGACCTGTAACACTTCTCACAGCAACGGTGTATCAACAACCAAACCTCAAAGTGCTTACATTAGCAGATGAGGGATCTTCAGTCACGCACTCTGTCTAGGTCAGCAGGCGGCGGCAGTGCAATCATCTCTGAAGTTCACTGCCACGGTTCACATTATGGCAAATGTTTACTCTAGTATCTCTAAGTGGCCTGGGTGAAAAGGCCAGCACAAAGCTGCTTCAAGGTTATTTAGGCCAGGCGCTGGGTGTACCGTCATTCTCAGTTAGGGTCTTCACTGGGCACTTCGCTCCATATGACGCCGTGCCGCACCAGCCACAGCCACCTGAGAGAGAGGTGCTAGGGTCTCCCTTCACCATTATCAGGACCTGGCCTCTGCATCAAAGGCAACCAGGATTTTGAAATCAGCATTCGACCATCACTATGTCGTTTGACGTAATTTTGAGTGAATGTTAAACCAAGACTGATCCATCATTATGGCCTTCAGCCTAAATTCGTTTCTTTGTAAATTCTAACATAATCACAAACAGTCATTAGCTACTGTAGTGATTAAATTTTCCCCAATTGAGGAGTATTATGATTTATATACTTTTCAGTAAAACAGTACTTTATTGTTTACCTGGTCAGTACTCCTACTGCGCTTCAGTAAGATCAAGACTTTGCACTAAGTGCACCGATTCTCATATACTAGATGAGTATAATGCGGATATTTGGGTGGTGTCTGTTACGCTGCCTCAAGACAAACACGCATTCCGTAACTGAAACGCTTGTCTCATCGTGTTAAGCATTTAACATAAGATTGTACCTCTTTATGAGTAGATTATGAGCAAATTTCTAATTCTGAAATACCGCTTGGAGATTAAGTGAATTAGTTTCAGTTAAATTTTTGCTGCACTTGAAAACCATTAGTCAGACAAACTAGAATTGGCACAGCGTTCCAGGGGTCCGGGGCAATCGCTTAGTAAGTAGATACTGAATTTAACCTATCCTAACACATCTTATGCTGTAGGTGAAGTAAAGCCGTCATCATGAAAGGTTAGTTTCAACGGCAAAATCTTCTTCTAGCCATTACCCTCTTGGCGTAGACATTCCCTTGCCTCCCAGGCAAATCTGAACAAGGGATTGCTGAAACAGTCGATTTTCGGTTATAGTGCTTTCTTCACCTTCAGTTCCGCCTGAGTGTTAAACCGTTCCAAAAAACCGTTTTCTGAAATAAACGATTCCATATTTTTGTTTCTGTTATTTCCAGTAATAAACATAGACTCCGAAGAAAATTTAAAAAACTCTAGGACTCCGTCAGACTTCAACATTATACGTTTAAAAGTACATAGAATCAAAATATCGAATAAAGTAGCTAAGTAAAAGTTCTGAATAACACGAAAAATCGCAGTTATGCTTCTATTGATTCTAATTTTACGAAATTTTTTCAAGGATCACGTTGTAATCGAGAACCAAACCACTATTTGTGCGTTATCAACAGTAGGTCTTAAAGCGTGGAAACAGAAGCTGAAAACTATTTTTCGTAATAAGTTATCCATGTGCTACAAGCAGATAAAGCCATATTATATAGACACATGCAGCATTTAGCTACCTTTTATTTCCATTACACATTATGAGCGAACTGATTTTTTTTTGTTTTGTTTTGTTTTTGCTGTTGCCATAGATTCTTTTCTCTTTATTTATCATTGAAATGTCATGCAGTCAATAAGATTCTGTGTAAAATTTGTATAATTATTTTTCTTTGGTTATTTAAGTTGTAAAACCTGTGTTGTAGTCACATATATGTATGTATATATAACAGGAATTTAAAAACAGTTTTGTCTTACAAAAATAAAAAGGCTCTCTCAAAAAATTCTAATGAACAATGTAGATAATAGGCTAAATATACCATTTACCTCGAAAAATGACACAACAATAGTTAAAATTTCAAGAGTGCCTGAGTCTATAGGCGAATATTATTGTTCAGTTTGTTCATAAATACTCGTTCCATAATGCGTTGGTTAGTAAGTCGACACCTAGCAACAGTAACAATATCAATCAAAAATCTGTGAGAAGCTGCAGAACTTCATACCAAAGATAAATACTTTTGGCCTTCATATGACAAACCAGATATACATTCTGCTCCCAAAAGCCGAGGGATCACTGCTTTTGGACAGTAAAGGATGCTGAAACTAAGGCGCAGCTACTCTCGGATACAGTCTTTCAGTCTTCACTGGACTACTCCTGGCTATATCCTGAACACGTGGTAATCACAAAGGGTTAACAGTTGTTACGATTCCACCACTTTAATTAAAGGTGAATGTTACTCTCTTACTTCGCCCATGTAGTTATTTACCTCGTGGCTAAGATTTGTAATGGCTTAGCTGCCAATTAGGAAAGGGGGCAGGGCTTCATGTAGATTTGCTATAACCGTGGATCTACTTTAGAGCAGAACTATACAGAGGAGAGTTCTGTAATACTTTCGCCCTTCTATCTTTAATTCAGCTAGGAGTTTTCGAATTAGTACTTTGACAGCACTAGTTTATAATTGAGATTTCGTAAGGCTTTCCCAAAATAGTCACTAGGGGAGTAGGAAAAGTCCTGTAAGCTACTCGCTGCCAGTAGTCACCTTTGTGACCGGGTAATTCAATGCAAGTCAATACCTCCAATCTGGGGATGGTGCCATTTTCCAATAAAAGGTGTGTCCCGCGAGATTGGTGGGAACCTGCAATACAGACAAGATGATAGTAAGTCTTGCTCACTGCGCGAACACACGTACCGTCTGAGAGGCCATGCTATACACCAAGAGGTACATTATTGTCTCAGCAGTGCATTACCAATTTTATGTCATGTCTTCACAAGAGGAGGAGGTATACTTAGAAAAGGCCAGGGGATACGGGGAGATTTCAGTTAGATTACATCGTGGCCACACAGAGATTCGGAAATCAGAAACTGGATTGGAAGGCGTACCCAGGATCAGATAGAGACTCAGATTGCAATTTAGTAGTGATGGAGAGTAGGCTGATGTTTAAGACATTAGTCAGGAAGAATCAATACACAAAGTGGCATAAGGATGTATTAATAAATGACGAGACACACTTGAAGTTTTCTAGGGTTGTAGATAAAGTAATAAAGAATAGTCCAGTAGGCAGTACAGCTGAAGAGGAATGGACATTTCTAAAAAGAGCGATCACAGAACCTGGAAAGAAAAACATAGGTACAAAGAAGGTAACTGCTGAGAAACCAAGGGTAACACGAGAAATACTTCAGCTGAAATTCAGGAATAGAGAAATACAAGTCGCTGAGCAACGAAATAAATAGAAAGGGCAGGGAAGTTACGGCGAAATGGCTGTCTGATAAATACCAGGATATCCTAAAAAAATTATTGTCGATAGCACTCAGCATAGAGGAAGTTCAAAACAACCTTCCGTAAAACGAATAGCAAGGATTGTAACTTGAAGAGTGCAACACGAATTCCACTCTTAAATGCAGAGGAGAGAGCGTATAGGTGGGAAGAGTAAGTTGAAGGCCTCTATGAGTGGAAGATTTGTATGATGTGATAGAAGAAGAAACTGTGGTCGATTTAGAAGAGATAGTGACTCCAGTATTAGACTCAGGATTTAAGAGAGCTTTGCAGGACTCAAGATCAAATAAGGCAGACGGGACAGATAATATTCAATCAGATTTTCTAAAATCAGTGGGGGGAGTCGCAACGAAACGACTGTTCACTTTTGTGCGTAGAATATAAGAGTCTGAGTTTAGGAAAAATGTCATCCATACATTTCCGAAGACTGCAAGAGCTAACAAGTGCGAGAAATATCACACAATCAGCTTAACAGATCTGGATGCAAGCTGTTGCCAAGAATGATGCACAGAAGAATGGAAAAGAAAACTGACGATATCTTTGATGTCGATCAGTTTAGCTGTAGGAAGGGTAAAGACACCAGAGAGGTAATTCTGACGTTGCGGTTCATACTGGAAACAAGAGTTACCAAAAAGCAAGACACGTTAATAGGATTGTCTGACCTAGAAAAAGCGTTCGACAGCGGAAAATAGTGCGAGATGTTCGAATTTCTTGGAAACGTTGTGGTAAGCTATAGGGAAATACGGGTAGTATACAATAGATACAAGAGGCAAGAGGGAATAATAAGAGTGGACGACTACGAACGAAGTGCTCGGATTAAAAAGGGTGCAACACGGGGTTGTGGTCTTTCACCCCTACTGCTCAATCTGTACACTGAACAAGCATTGATGGATTAAAATTCAAGGTGAAAGGATGTCAGTGATACTATTCGCTGATGACATTGCTATTCTGAGTGAAAGTGAAGGAGAATTAAATGATCGGCTGAATGGAATGAACGGTCTAATGAGAACAGAATATGGAGTGAGTAAACCGAAGATAGCGAGAGCAATGAAAAGTAGCAGAAATGAGAACAGCGAGAAACTTAACATTAGGACTGATGCTCATGAAGTAGATGAAGCTACGAAATTCTGCTACCTTGGTAGCAAAAGAAGTCATGACAGACCAGCAAAAGCACATTAGCACTGGCAAAAAGGGCATTCCTGGCCGAGAGAAGTCTATTAGTATCAAACGTAGCCTTTAATTTGAGGAAGAAATTTCTGAGAATGTCCGTTTGGAGCACAGGATTGTATGGTAGTGAAACATGGACTGTGGGGAAACTAGAACAAAAGAGAATGGAAGTACTTAAGATGTGGTGCTACGGACGAATGTTTATAATAAGTTCGACGCAAAAGGTAAGAAATAAGGAGGTTCTGCTCAGACTCAGAGAGAAAAGGAAAATGTCAAAAACGCTGATAAAGAGGAGCGACAGGATGACACAATATCTGTTAAGACATCTACATCTACATCTATACTCCGCATGCCACCCAACGGTGTGTGGCGGAGGGCACTTTACGTGCCACTGTCATTACCTCCATTTTCTGTTCCAGTCGCGTATGGTTCGCGGGAAGAACGACTGTTTGAAAGCCTCCGTGCGCGCTCGAATCTCTCTAATTTTACATTCGTGATCTCGTCGGGAGGTATAAGTAGGGGGAAGCAATATATTCGATACCTCATCCACAAATGCACCCTCTCGAAACCTGGCGAGCAAGCTACACCGCGATGCACAGCGTCTCTCTTGCAGAGTCTGCCACTTGAGTTTGCTAAACATCTCCGTAACGCAATCACGCTTATCAAATAACCCAGTGACGAAACGCGCCGCTCTTTTCTGTATCTTCAGTATCTCCTCTGTCAACCCGACCTGATAAGGATCCCACACTGATGAGCAATACTCAAGTATAGGTCGAACGAGTGTTTTGTAAGCCACCTCCTTTGTTGATCGACTACATTTTCTAAGGATTCTCCCAATGAATCTCAACCTGGTACCCGCCTTACCAACAATTAATTTTATATGATCATTCCACTTCAAATCGTTCATCACGCATACTCCCAGATATTTTACAGAAGTAACTGCTACCAGTGTTTGTTCCGCTATCGTATAATCATACAATAAAGGATCCTTCTTTCTATGTATTCGCAATACATTACATTTGTCTACGTTAAGGGTCAGTTGCCACTCCCTGCACCAAGTGCCTATCCTCTGCAGATCTTCCTGCATTTCGCTACAATTTTCTAATACTGCAACTTCTCTGTATACTAGAGCATCATCCGCGAAAAGCCGCATGGAACTTCCGACACTATCTATTAGGTCATTTATATATATATTGTGAAAAGCAATGGTCCCATAACACTCCCCCGTGGCACGCCAGAGGTTACTTTAACGTCTGTAGACGTCTCTCCATTGATAACAACATGCTGTGTTCTGTTTGCTAAAAACTCTTCAATCCAGCCACACAGCTGGTCTGATATTCCGTAGGCTCTTACTTTGTGTATCAGGTGACAGTGCGGAACTGTATCAAACGCCTTCCGGAAGGAAAATGGCATCTACCTGGGAGCCTGTATCTAATATTTTCTGGGTCTCATGAACAAATAAAGCGAGTTGGGTCTCACACGATCGCTGTTTCCGGAATCCATGTTGATTCCTACAGAGTCGATTCTGGGTTTCCAAAAACGACATGATACTCGAGCAAAAAACATGTTCTAAAATTCTACAACAGATCGACGTTAGAGATAAAGGTCTATAGTTTTGCGCATCTGCTCGACGACCCTTCTTGATGACTG
This sequence comes from Schistocerca nitens, assembly GCF_023898315.1. Classification (NCBI taxonomy): domain Eukaryota; kingdom Metazoa; phylum Arthropoda; class Insecta; order Orthoptera; family Acrididae; genus Schistocerca; species Schistocerca nitens. The sequence continues at coordinate 404,187,884 of NC_064621.1, forward strand.
GGACTACCTGTGCTCTCTTCCAATCATTTGGAACCTTCCGTTCTTCTAGAGACTTGCGGTACACGGCTGTCAGAAGGGGGAGGGGGGGCAAGTTCTTTCCCGTACTCTATGTAGAAACGAATTGGTATCCCGCGTCAGGTCAGTGGACTTTCCTCTGTTGAGTGATTCTAGTTGCTTTTCTATTCCTTGGACACTTATTTCGATGTCAGCCATTTTTTAGTTTGTGCGAGGATTTTGAGAAGGAGCTGCAGTGCGATCTTCCTCTGTGAAACAGCTTTGGAAAAAGGTGTTTAGTATTTCAGCTTTACGCGTGTCATCCTCTGTTTCAATGCCATCATAATCCCAGAGTGTCTGGATATGCTGTTTCGAGCCACTTACTGATTTAACGTAAGACCAGAACTTCCTAGGATTTTCTCTTAAGTCGGTACATAGAATTTTACTTTCGAATTCACTGAACGCTTCACGCATAGCCCTCCTTACGCGAACTTGGACATCGTTTAGATTCTGTTTGTCTGAGACGTTTTGGCTGCGTTTAAACTTGGAGTGAAGCTGTCTTTGCTTTCGCAGTAGCTTCCTAACTTTGTTGTTGAACCACGGTGGGTTTTTCCCGTCCCTCACAGTTTTACTCGGCACGTACCTGTCTAAAACGCATTTTACAATTGCCTTAAACTTTTTCCATAAACACTCAACATTGTCAGTGTCGGAACAGAAATTTTCGTTTCGATTTGTTAGGTAGTCTGAAATCTGCCTTCTATTACTCTTGCTAAACAGATAACCCTTCCTCCCTTTTTTTATATTCCCATGAACTTCCATATTCAGGGATGCTGCAACGGCCTTATGATCACTGATTCCCTGTTCTGCACTTACAGAGTCGGAAAGTTCGGGTCTGTTTGTTATCAGTAGGTCCAAGATGTTATCTCCACGAGTCGGTTCTCTGTTTAATTGCTCAAGGTAATTTTCGGATAGTGCACTCAGTATAATGTCACTCGATGCTCTGTCCCTACCACCCGTCCTAAACATCTGAGTGTCCTAGTCTATATCTGGTAAATTTAAATCTCCACCTTAGACTATAATATGCTGAGAAAATTTATGTTCAATGTATTCCAAATTTTCTCTCAGTTGTTCTGCAACTAATGCTGCTGAGTCGGGATGTCGGTAAAAGGAGCCAATTATTAACCTAGCTCGGTCGTTGAGTATAACCTCCACCCATAATATTTCACAGGAACTATCCACTTCTACAACACTACAGGATAAACTACTACTAACAGCGACAAACCCGCCACCACCGGTTGCATGCAATCTATCCTTTCTAAACACCGTCTGTACCTTTGTAAAAATTTCGGCTGAATTTATCTCTGGCTTCAGCCAGCTTTCTGTACCTATAACGATTTCAGCTTCGGTGCTTTCTATCAGCGCTTGAAATGCCGGTACTTTACCAACGCAGCTTCGACAGTTTACAATTACAATACCGATTGCTGCTTGGTGACTTCCATAGTACCAGAGGAAGCTGTATAGGGAAACAATTGTAGATGATGATGGTTAAAATGGCTCTGAGCACTATGGGACTTAACATCTGAGGTCATCAGTCCGCTAGAACTGAGAACTACGTAAACCTAACCAACCTAAGGACATAACACACATCCATGCCCGAGGCAGGATTCGAAACTGCGACCGTAGCAGCAGCGCGGTTCCAGACTGTAGCGCCTAGAACCGCTCGGCCACACGGCCGGCTGTAGAGGGAGACAGAGGCTGGAATATATCCAGTAAGTAACTGAGGACGTAGTTGCAAGTACTACTCTGAGAAGAACTGGTAGGGACAGGAGAGGAATTCGTGGCGGGGCGCATCAGACAGGTCACAAGACAGATGACTAAAAAAAAGGTCATGTGTCTGGTGTGCTTCTGTAACTACTACGTTCTTTATAATAATCGGATATCTGGAAAAAACAGAAATTTTAAAAACAAATATTTTTCGTTTATTAGGAAGAACATTTATTTAAAAAACAAAAGTTTTTGCACGAGTAGTATAGCAAATTGTCAAACCGGATTTACACGGTTAAAAAAATTCCAAAAATGTTATAACCGAGACTAAACAAATAATGAAAAATACCGGCCATCCCGAGTTATAATATCGGCATTGTTTTCATCGGTCTCTTTCTAGTGTCCCTACTATGAAATAACAAGCAAATTATAAGAATACCTATTTTTTAACACGATTTCCGAAACGCAGTTAAACTTGGAAATCTCATAATTGCCAGAGGTGGAACAGACATTAAAGAACAATAAGAACCCAAGAGCCTAGTCGTCATAGATACATTTAAAGTATGCCATACGTATACTAGAACATACCTATGCACTCATCTATCCAGCCTAACTACTATTTCAAATTTTTGTTTCTAATTTTCCACTTTAATATTCTCCTTCAAAATTCAGCACTATTCGTTGATGCCTATGTCCCGATTAATACCGCCGCTTCATCCAAGGTTGTTTGTCCATTCCGATCGTGCTGAGAAACAAGCCACTATATACCGCTATGGGTACCCAGCCGGGAGCGTGGGAGGGAAATCACCTGTTGTCCGCAACCTGGAGCATCGAAACCCGATTTTAATCTTTCTTTCTGGCACCGAGTTTCAGTTAGAAATGACGTGATTCGTCTCCCACCCTCGTATTTCTCGCACTTTCTTCACACACGGAAATAACCGTCTTCTGATGAGTACCACGACTGGTTGCTGCCTCACTGGCGTGCCCATATGTATTCCGTCTGCTGATGCTAATGAACTAATTTTTCACTAATGCTTTCACAGAAAAGCTCACGCCACTGCATCTCCTGACAACGGACCCCTCTGCAGCAGCTCACAATGAACTTCGTTACGGCAATAAAGATTTTAGTGTGATTTTTGTTGCAAAATGTAATAGGTACTGTCTGAAAAACCACTCTGTAATATTAGATATGTATGCAGCTTTCCTGTGTACTTTAAATTTTTTCATGGCACTTGATAAGGGCACTGATAAAAGGTATCGTGTAGGGGTACTGTGTGCTCAGCGTTCCAGAATGACGGTCATGCTTGTACTACTGTTTTTTTCTTATTATTCATCCGATTGAACTAAGTTACACTGGGGACATATGAGCCCCAACCTGGTCTTCGGTAAGGGTAGAAGCTGAGGAAATCAATTAAAATTCCAGCTACAGCTTGGACCAGAACCCCAGTCTCCTACTTAAGAGACAGATGTGGTAACCAGTAAACCTACGCAAGTGTTGTGGTTACCGCAGGCGCATGGACTACCAGAATCCAATGCCGTCCCTAACACAAACATCAGTTCACACCTTTATTGGGCTAGGGTAGTCTAACCTTGCCAATTTGGACCAAAAATTTTGGAAGTGATGCTCTGGCTACCACAAACCATGACAAAGTAGGGAGTGACAGAGAAGTAACACCTCTTTAAAACAACTTGTTCAAACTGGCCCATCTAGTAACACCTTGTGAGGGCCCCTACCAAGGGTTATAGGTGAAGATGGTCAACGGTTTTGACGACGGAAGAGGACTGTCCGAACGGTGGATAAAGTAGAGGAAATATTTTCATCCAGCAGCCTCTGTATCTCAGTGAGGCGGCTACGATAAGCGTCTGTCCTCCAGAAGAGCAGCCTGTCTCCGATACTTAGCAGCAAGTATTAAATGCCTCTAGCAGCAGCATGTGGAGAGACGCACCGGCTAGAGCTTATATGAGTCTCATAAAATGAGCGTATACATTGGAAAACTGGGTGTCATTTACACCCAGTTTTCCAATGTATACGCTCATTTTATGAGACTCCCACAAGCGCGCGATCCCATGGTCCAGGAAATGTGAGAAGTGGACAAGGGCTACCCGCCACTGGACGAAGCGGACTAAAGAAGTTAGTACATCTACAAACTGCTATTGTCAGCATTGGAACCATATCTGGAAGAATTCGGAAATTAGCTGAAAGCTTGAAAAACGGGAGGTAGACTTTGCACGTATCCAAGTAACAGAATGGAAAAGAGCGAAGGCCCAGGAGATTAGCGATGGATGCAAATCTTACTATAACAGCAAAAACAGCACTCGTAATGTTATAGGAATTGTCACTAGCGAGAAGTATCACGACAGTCTCTGATCGACTCATTAGTATGACACATTTACATTTCTAATTGTTCCTGCTACACACAGAAGCCAGATGCACTGATAAAGATAATTATGAATTCTGGACAGAATTAGATACCCATCTATGCCATTTTGAGCCCGAAAAATATGGGCATGAGCAATGTCACGATGGAAAGGGTATGGCACTGTCAATGATGGTGGAATACGGATTCTGGATTTTGCCCATCACATGAGTTTGTGGTGACCATCACACTATTCAAGAACAGGCTGTCACATCTGTTGACTTGCACAAGTGGTGCATATAAGACTCAGATTGACTATCTGCACCGGCCGGAGTGGCCGTGCGGTTCTAGGCGCTACAGTCTGGAACCGAGCGACCTCTACGTTCGCAGGTTCGAATCCTGCCTCGGGCATGGATGTGTGTGATGTCCTTAGGTTAGTTAGATTTAATTAGTTCTAAGTTCTAGGCGACTGATGACCGTAGAAGTGGATTCGCATAGTGCTCAGAACCATTTGAACCATTTTTTTGACTACCTGCTTACAAGAAGACCAAGCTGAAACTGATAACTGAATGAAAAGCAATCCACTCATAATCAATTGCCCCACAGCATCAGCCTACTGTCATGAACCTAAAGTTGAATATCAACAACCTAAATTTTCCTCAAATCACTGGATTGCAGAGAACCAAATGGTGACATATGTCAGAATGCAATGCTCAGCTCACCACTGCTCTTCAAGCAATCGACATAGACACAGATCAGCCAGTATCAGGAACATGGGATAGCATTACCAGCCAAGCCCATTGTGCAGCGAATGACATTCTTGGCAGGAGGAAACCAGGCAAACGAGCATTCAGTAAAGAAATCTGGTGGTGGAAGAAGATGGGCAAATAGCTGTGGTGGAGTAAATGAAAGCTTTTAAAATATGGTCCTTTCCCGCACTAATGAAGAACTGCAACATTATAAGGTGCAAAAATTGGCTGCCAGGAGAGCAGTTGCAGCAGCCAAATCCTCTTACTACGACCATGTGTATGGATGGACACACTTGAAGAAGTAAGTAAAATTTAACGCCTCGACAAAACACGCCACCAAGCCACCTAGAACATTGGTTATGTCAAGCGCATAAAGACTATCGACTCCTTCGAGACTCCCTCAGCCTTCTCTGCAAACGGAGTGATTACTTCTCCAAAATTAGTATTGAAGAATTTGACCATTCTCCAATACTGAGTGACAGCCCAATTGCTGTACTACCAATCACCAGCCAGGAGGTCAAGGAAGGGGTCAAGAAGATGAAGAACGGGAAGCTAATGGCCGTGATGACATCCAGGCAGAAGTATATATGATCCTTGGTCACGAAGTTGCCACAACTCTTACTACCCTCTTCAACGGAATCGTTGATGAGGATATAATCCCAGCAGCCTGGACAAGTGCACTGCAAAGGCAAAAGGTAATGCGAAGCAATTCTCACAGTATCGACCAGTTCTACTGCTTTGTCACACCACAAAGATCTTTGAGCTGGTTATAGACACCAGGCTCCGCACAGTTGTTTCTATCACCCCATATCAATGTGGGTTTATGAGAAGAAGTGGAACCACAAATGATATTCATGCCACTCTATTACTTATTGAAAAATATCGTGAGAAGTATAAGGATACCTGCACGTCAATCCTAGAGGCCTTCAAACGTATCCCACATCCGCTTATTGGGCATGCATTGCGATCTCACATTGTCCCTGAAGCCTGTCTCTGATGGATCCAACTGCTGGATCGAAATATTTCTAGTAATGTCCGATGTGTTGTGAGAATATCATCCACTTTTTGTACCAATGTTGGAGTACATCATGGTGAGCCGTGCACGGCTCGCGTTTATCGCATTTATTGTTTGTCATCTTCTATTCGTTTTCTTATTCTATTTACTGGCGCCACTAACTTCCTGCCTTACTTGCCCGTGTGTTAACGCAGCATCGCGTATCGAGAAGTGCACTGTCACACCATCTCTGGAGCGACCGACAGTATTTCCAGGTCGTCGTGTGTCTGCAGTCAGTTCGGGACGGACTAGCAGTGCAGTCGGGACGCAGCAGCAGTGAAGTCGGGGGGTCGGAGCGCCGCTGAGGCGCCGACGGCGCCGACGGCTGGCAACACACATCAACTGTCCGACGGAGGGAGATTGGAGCAGGACGACCGTTGGTTGGTCGTTCGGTTGGTCGTCTCATCGGCCGACGTATACATGGTCCTTTCACAGTTTCCAGGGGTAGGCAGTCGGTCTGTTGGGGTGGAGCAGCGAGGGATTCTCCGCAGTACGTGGTAGCTGGGGCCGCTGGCGGTCTCTACGTGGTGTCGGAGAGTGTGAGACTGTTCCCATTACTACGAGGTCCGTGAGTCACCGATCCTGCACACGAAAGTTTAGTTTTGATTTAGTCTACCAGCAAGTCAAGAATGTACACATTGTGTCGTTTGGATTTCGTTGTCAGCTGTTGGGATATTCCTGCGAGCAACAACGTCGTTTTCAAGTTGGAAAATTCTAGCCATCCTTCGGTGGAGTTTCACTGTATTTGATTTTTTGAATTGAAGTGCACCAGTGGAATCTTCTGCCTTGTGGCTTTTAACGTTGTGGTTACCTGTCCTGGTCGTTAATGTAAATTTCAGGCAGTGTAGTTTCCTCATTGTATTGATGCTGTCCAGCACGGTGTGTAGTCTGACAGCTCCATGTATGAATGGATGTGGGTGCCAATATCTTCTACGTTGTTCCGTTGAACTCCCTGTGGTGCCCTGGTCTGGAGAAGTTGAAGTTATCCTGTCGGTGGGTCCGTCGACTGTCGGTTGGTTGTTTTGTCGTTGGATCGTGAATGGTTGGCCTGACCGCCTGTCTCACCTAAGCGAGCGTTAGTGATTGAATTCCAGGCCGACCCTGGAGTAATTGAGCGCCTTTGGGTGTACTGACTTTCTTTTATTTGTTCTTGTTGTTTGTATTTGTATGGCTTCCGGACGATTTTTTTTAAGAATTAAGGCTCTTTTTCCCATGATTCGTATGTTTCTTTAGGCCTTCAGCCTAATTTAAAGAACCGTTTCACGTAAGACCTTTCGGATTTTAAGGGTTTTTGTTGTGTACATAGTTCTGCGTAGTCAGCGCGTACACAACTTTCTCACTAGAGCGCGCCCCACTAAACACAACAGCGCAGGCGCAGCGCTCGTCTGTCTCCACACTACGAGATGGCGCTGCCTTAGAGACAGACCAAATTCTTCTTCCGCCGATCTTCGCATTAATATGTAACGCAGCCATGGAGATTGCTGCTAGTGTAGAACCTTTTCTCCTCAAAGATAACACTCACGCAGTGATACCTGAACGTGGGAGGTATTATAACGAGGTGTACAGACCTCCGATTAGTCAGTCTGCATTTGTCTGCAATAGTCTGCATTTGTCTGCATTTGTCTGCACGAGTCTCTACGAGTCTGCATTAGTCTGTACCAGTCTATAGTCTGTACCAGTCTATAGTCAAGTTTCAGTCTGTGCCTAATAAGATTACCATATTCCTGTACATAGCCATGAAGATAAATGTATAGACACTTTGTCAAGTGTCAGAGATATGTGAGAATAAGATTAACACACCAAGACCAAAGGAACTTCAGATTGTCAATTTTAAATAGCATCCAGAACCAAGTTAAGTAATTTTTAGGCTTGTTATTATTTTAATAAAAGTGTTTGAAAATTAATAAAGTTCTGTTTGAAGTTGGTCACCGTCAATCTGCTACACTAAGCGTACAAGTGGCATTTCTATCGTCTGACCTAACAGCAGAAGATAAACACACCACGATAAGACCACGAGACCCATTGCTGACACTCGCCTACTTCATTAGAGCAACAAGTCAAATAATCTGATGGTGTGTGTACCGAAGGTCTTACAGTACACACACCACAGTTTTAATGTTGTTGAATTTTACGTGATGGGCCTTCAGCCGAGTTTGAGTTTGAGTTGTTTTTCTCTTAAGGCCTTCAGCCTAAATTAAAGAACTGTTTCACGTAAGGCCTTTGGTATTTAAAAAATTCAATTTTATGGAGTTTTAAGTGTTAGACCTTCAGCCAATCTGAATTTAACTTGTTTGCTCTTGTAGTGTCTGATTCTTTGGGCCTTCAGCCTAACTAAAGCACTGTTTTAAGATAAGGCTTTACCTTTTAAATTTCTGTTTTCGTTGAGTTTTGCGTAATTAAGAACTGGTTTACGTAAGGCCTTTGCTCTTTAGCCTTAAGTGTTGATTTCAAATAGTTTGCTCTGAAAATCTTAGATTCTTTGGGCCATCAGCCTAAATACAGTACTGTTGTAAGATAAGGATTGCCTTTTAAATTTCTGATTATGCTTGCGTTTTAAGTTATTGGCCTTCAGCCATTTTTAAATTAAAGTGGCTTTCAGGCGGTAATTAAGTCCCAAAGATTAAAGCTGTGTCTTTAAAAACAATTTGTTTGGACTCTTGTAATGTTTGATCAAATAATTAAGTTGTATGTTCAAGTGTAACTGGCAGACCCTTATTTTGGCCCCTTTCCACAATTTAAACTATCTGTCCTGCCCTGCGGGTTAAGCTGGGCGTCTCACATGGTTCAGCATTGTCACCTCAACTGTTTATCCTCTGTATGAACACTGTGACGTATGACTTACAGTTACCCCACCCTTTGCTACTCCTATGTGCTGACGATGTTTTACAGGCAAGCGAACACCGTGATGACCTCCAGGAAGAGATACAGCAATGAAATCAACGACCTGGTAAATTTTTCTTCCGACTGAATACCAACAATACAGAATACGTAGAATGTACCCCTGCCCATTACACTTATTACTCGCGGTAGACAATCGTGCCGAGTCCCATAAGAGTTCGGGCAATGCGTGTGCATCCGCACACAAGAAGAAGGACAATGTTCCGTTAACCTTAACTATATATATAGTTATATACTCTTACGGGACTCGGTACGATTGTCTGCCACAAGTAATGAGTGTAATGGGCAGGGGCACTTCGAATGTAGTGTGTGGACATTAAGTTGGGAATGTGGGTCTCACGGGGAGCGTGCAAAGGATAAATACCTGCAGTTGCACTATCCTCTGTGCCCTCGTTGGCTCAGATGGATAGAGCGTCTGCCATGTAAGCAGGAGATCCCGGGTTCGAGTCCCCGTCGGAGCAGTCATTTACAACTGTCTCCATTGATGTATACCAACGCCTGTCGACAGCTTACGGGTCTTTATTTAATTATAATTTCAAAAGACAATGGATGGACCGTATCAAATAGGATAGGGAATTCCCTCACCTATAATGACAGACCCCAATTGAGGCAGATGTGTCAAAAACTGTCCCCTGGTGGCGTAGGATAAATGCTAGGAGAAATATTGGGATAGGATAGTCTGTGTAGATGTGGCAGCCGCTGTGCTATGGTGAAGCAGTGCTGAGCACATCTGCCGAGGAAGCAGATGACTCTGCTTGAAGTCCTAGCTGTGGCAGAAATTTCATTGCTTCAGCTTCTATTCTTTTCGAAGGTAAAGTTGAGGTTCATAAGTCTCCAAAGATTGTAATTCCATCACATCAATAGAAAGTTAATCCAGGAAAAGTAATTCCATCGGTTCAATAGATCACTGATGCCTGAGTTACAGGCAGCATTTCCCCATTACCTGTAAAGCTGGAGTGCTACTCCAGTGTCGGAGAGCCTTGGCAAAACTTACGAATTAGGAAGTGGAAAATACGCTGAATATGTGAACCAAAGATAGTGTTATGGAGGACTTTGGATTAGTGTACTCTGTGCAGCTGTGGCAGTGATGTAGTGGTTAGAAAATCTACCTGAAATGTAGGAGACTCTATTTCAAGTCTTGGATGTGACACAAATTTTAATTAATTTCTGTAGCCTATATCCTTATCGAAGATTTTTCTTCATGGGTGTCTATCGATTTCGAATACACGTCATATAAATTTCATCTACATGTGTACTATTCATACTGTAAAGTGCATCGCTGAGAGTACTTAGTACCGCACCATGTGATACTCCTGTATGGAGTGAGGTTCAAATGGTTCAAATTGCTCTAAGTACTATGGGACTTAACAAAAAAAAAATGGTTCAAATGGCTCTGAGCACTATGGGACCCAACTTCTGAGGTCATTAGTCTCCTAGAACTTAGAACTAGTTAAACCTAACTAACCTAAGGACATCACACATATCCACGCCCGAGGCAGGATTCGAAATTGTTTCCGTAGCAGCAGCGCGGTTCCGGACTGAAGCGCCTAGAACTGATTGGCCACGGCAGTCGGCATGGAGTGAGGTAAGAACGATTTATGAACTGCCTGAACTGCCTCTTTGTTTGCTAAAAGTAGTATACAGTGGCTATGCTGAAAAGTACTGCCTTCGAAATTTTTATGTGAAGACTTTTAAAACATTTTAAATGAAACAAACTTCGTGAACCTTCTGCATCTTATTTTACACGCATATGTGTTCATTTCTCAGTATAGTCACCGTGACGATGAATGTAACACTCCCAACGAGAGACCAGTTTGTTGTTATGGCCATTTTAGAATGTTTGACTACTCTGACTGAGGTGCAACGTCACCTCTGCTTACACTGCTTCATCAGTATCAACGTGAAGTCCTCGAAAGTGTCTTGAAAACGGATGAAAATAGGATGATATCAAGTCGTGACTATATGGAGGATGATCAGTGATAGTCAACTCAAGGCGACGGCTTGTTGCAGATGTTGTAGAGCTCGTGCTTGATCTGGTTCTAAAATGGTTCAAATAGCTCTGAGCACAATGAGACTTAACATCTGAGGTCATCAGTCCCCTACAGCCTAGAACTACTTAAACCTAACTAACCTGAGGACATCACACACATGCATGCCCGAGGCAAGATTCGAAACTGCGACCGTAGCGGTCGCGCGGTTCCAGACTGAAGCCCCTAAAACCTCTCGGTCACAGCGGCCGGCTCGTGATCTGGCAATGTCGTGCTGAAGGAGAGGTTGCTCCATGTGTGGACGATCTTTTGTTTTTAGTTTTCTCACGCAGCACGTAGCACAGTTCATGGTGGTGCCTTCAGACATGAATTCCAAATGCACCAATGCAAACATAACACTGCCTCCTGATGGCACAGTCTTGAAATTTTTTAACACCTGTGAAACTCTGTAACACACGTTGTGATTAGTACCAAAGTTTCCTTCATTGTAGGCACGAACAACCTAATATAGCACATTACTGATGTCGACAGGATAGTCACTGTTCACATCTTTCCTCGTTCGATGTGTATCAGTTGGAGGCACGTCTTCTGCGGTTAGATACCCTATTCGTCCCAAACAGACAGAATTACGTTACACACTACTATGTTAGATGCTATAACTCGGAGCCCTCTAGCAGCAAAAGCAAACGGCCTTGTTGAAAATCACCGAAGTTAAGCGCTGTCGAGCTGGGCTAGCACTTCGATGGGTGGCCATCCGAACTGCCGAGCGCTGTTGTCAAGCGAGGTGCAGTCAGCCCTTGTGAGGCAAACTTTGGAGCTACTTGATTGAGATGTATCGGCTCCGGTCTCGTAAACTGACATACAGCCGGGAGAGTGGTGTGGTGACCACATGCACCTCCATATCAGCATCCAGCGAAGCCTGTGGGCTGAAGAATACACTATGGCTGGTAGGTACCATTGGACCTTCCAAGGCCTGTTTGGACGGAGTTTAGTTTAGTTCTAGCAGCAGAGGGATGCAAGTTGCGTCAGTAAATAAGAAAGTCGACCGAGAAATATGCATGACATGTGATGCCTCACCATTACTGAGAACAGAATAAAACACTCGGATGCACTACTTTCCAGCATGCCCTCGTAATTTTGTCTTCATGATCCATACCGGGACACTCTTCGCTTATTACTAGTTATTGAAACTTTTCAAGAATGATTTGAAGAGGCTATTGATGTCTCTGCTGAAACATGTGTCAATTCGTGTTTTTCAATATTTTCGAGACGGCCTCTTGCACGTCAAACGAACTTGTGACATTCGTGACTCCCACCTTTCTATAATTTCAATAGCCCACTTCAGTCCTGTTTAGTAGAGATACTACACATTTGAGCAATATTCTGAGACAACAATATATATTTACATTCCTGACTTAATTTTTCCCGTATGCTGATTCTGAACGGAATTCTACCACTTGCCTTACGTAGCTGATATGTATCACATATGCCTCAGAGAAAAATACATTTATTAAATGTATCTCTAGCAACTTTTTTTTATTTTCTATCACATTCACAACTACCTATCTTAGTAAGCGCCTACATCGGAACCCAGTACAAGTAGCAAGCGTCTAGGAGCAACAAAAATTGTTATTCAGTATTTCGAGTTTAAAAATTTAGAATGATACCGTAATCTACTTATGATCAGGTACATGTTTTCGTTAAAAGTAAGATAAGTATTACAATTAAAACCCTTGTGTCTGTCACGACGCAGCCGCGCAGGATAGCCTCGCGGTCTATGGTGTCTTGTCACGGTCCGCTCGGCTTACCCCGTCCGAGGTTCGAGTCCTCCCTCGGGCATGGCTGTGTGTCGTGTCGCCGTTAGCGTAAGTTAGTTTAAGTTAGGTTAAGTTGTGTGTAAGCCTAGGGACTGATGACCTAAGCAGCTTGGTCCCATAAGACCTTACCATAAATTTCCAAATTTCATAACGCAGCATAACCAATGGCGCGCAAATCAGTGGACTTTATTCACTGAGTACTTGAGACTGAGAGCACTCGATAACTTCAAAAACTCTTTTTGCATAATTTCGAACTACTACGAAACATTTTCTCGGTGACACCCCTCCTCCTCCTCAAAATCATGTAAGGAAAAACATTTATCGCTCACTACATTTTCGCTGCTCATGTAGCAAACCTTCAGCATCACATGTTACGTTTTATTTTATTACTCTTTACTACAGACTCTATTCGCAACCCAGTTTGCAGACGGTATCCATATATACAATTGAATTAACCTCCTTAATTATATGATCCACCTTCATTATATCATTCTAAGCCCCATAGTTCACAAGGTACGACGTCATAATAATTGAGATGCGTGAGAACCTTGCCTTCTGCTTAACATTACTTCTGTAATATGTTCCATTAAAACGGAGAGCTTAAACGTTCTGTTTAAAGCCACTGATTTGCTGCAATACATAATTACGATTTCTTCTCTGAATATAAATATTATAAAAAATCATAAAATAATGCAGCAGAGTTGGTCAAGGTACAGTACAGCGACTAATGGCTTGTTTACATTACAGCTGACTCTCGATGCGACATGTATTGGTTGCTTCTTGGGCAGCTTCATACACCTGGAGGTCAAGTGATATACTAAAATGCGCACCCGTGGTGAATTAATTACATTCAATAATTAATTTGCCCTGTTCCTTCCTGATTGCTTTACAAATAATTGCGATTGTGTGTGTGTGTGTCTCACTTTCTCGCCTTGTTTAGGCTATTCCGACTTTCATGACCCAATGAACTGAAGCACACTAATTTCTTGTGTGTTGCGCTTACTCCCACATATTTCCTGGCTGTAATCCATTACTTATGGGGTGCCATCGATTCATCCCATCCTTTTCTGCCCTCTTCTCCTCTTGCTTTCCTCAACATAACCTTGTTTTCTAGTCAATCACGCTTTCTCTTAATGTGCCCAGGAAGAATAATAATTATTTCAATAGCAGTACTTCCAAGGAGCTACCTGGTTTAATTACTATTCGTTCTCTTTGAGGTACATATAATTCTAAGGATTTTCTTTCATCACAATAAAAGTGTCTGAAAAAGTGTCCGAAAGATCGCGCCCCGTCTGATGGAACACGATATTTGGCGTAAAGTGGGTGTGGCATGTTTACAGTGAATGACGTTGAGTCCGTTTTCCGGAAGAGACAGCGAGTGAGCATTACGGAGAGCGCAGGCGTGCGGGGCAACGGGCTCGCTGTTTGCTCTACGGCCCGTGTGACTTCCACATTTGTCGGTCTCAGCATCTTTCGGACAGGAGGTGTGGAGGAGAAACGGGAATGGGCACATTATTCCTTTAGCCGACCTCAAATGGAGTTGAGCTGTAGGTCGTCGTCATCCACACATCTCCTGGCGGATCCACGTTTTTCTGTAGTTTGTCACTGCAAAGCGGCTATGAATGATCGGTGCGCTACTTTCCGTTCTTTGCTTGGTTATCGAGACTACGCGCCATCCATGAAGACTCATCTCGATTCCCGCTGTGAGTCTGATAATTTTGACTGATTCCTTTCCTGCACTTGTTTGAGACTTGCTGCTTCTATCTCGGACTCGGTTCAGCCTCCTGTTGTTGTTGTTCCCTGTTCCTCTGAGTGGCCAGGCAATTTGACGAGCGTGTCGCGCTTATCGAACATAATAGTTTCAGTTCCGTAATTGTCATAGATTTGTGATTTGATTTTTTTAATTAGTGGGATTTTGTAGTTTTTTATGTTGAATGTGTTGTTATTCGTGAAGTGAAAATTTTTTGCATTGTATGTTGTGCACTAATTCGCCAAGTCGCTTTATTTAGTTACTTAAAGCGGGCAAGATAGTGCGTCTTAGGGGAAACGTCTTGTAGCATATACAGGGTGTTAAAAAAGGTACGGCCAAACTTTCAGGAAACAGTCCTCACACACAAATAAAGAAAAGATGTTATGTGGACATGTGTCCGGAAACGCTTAATTTACATGTTAGAGCTCATTTTAGTTTTTCTTCCACGTATGCTCAATGGAGCACGTTATCATGATATCATACGGGATACTCTACCTGTGCTGCTAGAACATGTGCCTTTACAAGTACGACGCAACATGTGGTTCATGCGCGATAGAGCTCCTGCACATTTCAGTCGAAGTGTTCGTACGTTTCTCAACAACAGATTCGGTGACCGATGGATTGGTAGAGGCGGACCAATTCCATGGCCTCCACGCTCTCCTGACCTCAACCCTTTTGACTTTCAGTTATGGGGGCATTTGAAAGCTCTTGTCTACGCAACCCCGGTACCAAATGTGGAGACTCTTCGTGCTCGTATTGTGGACGGCTGTGATACAATACGCCATTCTCCAGGAATGCATCAGCGCATCAGGGATTCCATGCGACGGATGGTGGATGCATGTATCCTCGTTCACGGAGGACATTTTGAAAATTTCCCGTAATAAAGTGTTTGAAGACACGCTGGTACGTTCTGTTGCTGTCTTTTTCCATCCCATGATTAATGTGATTTGAAGAGAAGTAATAAAATGAGCCCTAACATGGAAAGTAAGCGTTTCCGGACACATGTCCACATAACATATTTTCTTTCTTTGTGTGTGAGGAATGTTTCCTGAAAGTTTGGCCGTACCTTTTTGTAACACCCTGTATGTTGGTGGGTCATACTTCCAAGCGAAGCTTGTCCTTGACATAGGTGAGTTTCATCAGCCAACTGTTCGCGTCTTATTTTCACTTACGTTTTCCGTCCCATATTTACCGTTTGCGCCTCCTGACATGTTTTGAAGTTGAATCTCTGTTGACCACTTTACAATCATGTGTAGGTGGTTCGCACGGGGTGGGGGGAGGGGGGGGTGGAGAGAGATTGGCTTTGCCAGCAACTTTATTATCTTTTAACGACTTATGACAATTGATTTGTTTACGCAGCTAGCGTGTAATCTCATGACTTAAAAGTTACTTCTCAGTTTATCAGGCTACCATTGCAAGTTTGCGTCTTGTGGCGCGTGGTTCCTGGCTGCTTAGAAAAGGAGTGGTATGGTGAGCAGCGTATCGGTCCTGCCGTAAGTAATTTCGGTGCCTTCCGTCCAGACCACATTGCCCGACGGGTGGTGGTTTGGTATCAAGCAGCTTTAATAGGTTTTATTTCCTTTTATTCAACACTTTTTTAGATAAATCTATTTGTTGTATTTTGGTCAAATGGTTCAAATGGCTCTGTGAACTATGGGACTTAACTGCTGAGGTCATCAGTCCCCTAGAACTTGGAACTACTCAAACCTAATTAACATAGGGACATCACACACATCCATGCCCGAGGCAGGATTCGAACCTGCGACCGTAGCGGTCGCTCGTGTATTTTGGTCAAACACATTTTTAATGTTCTGGGTAACTACAAGCGCCGGAACGACGAAAACGAATGCAATACCAGAGAAGGCGGCGAGGAAACGTCAGCCAGTAGCCCGCTGACAAGGACCGTACCACGACAGGAATGCCCTCAAGGTGAAGTGAATATAAGCGACGCTCCTGCCAGCGTCGGCCGCTCAGATCGGCTCAGTATACAGGCAATAGTGGGCAGCAGTTGCAGAACAGATTGTAGTGATCCGTATCAAGTGCTTACTTGAACCTTGTCTATAGCGATGACTTTTACTGTTTGTATGTCACTTGCGACACCGACGTAACTGCAAAGTTAAGTATTGTCAATCAGTTTTCTGGAACTAAAACCACTAATGTTATTTGCTTGATTAGTTATAGAGCATTCCTATAACGCCGCATCCCTTAGGCACCCTATAAGCGACAAGTGGGCAAGATCCAACAGCTAAGATGTTTACTGTCTGCCTCTTTAGAAGACTGTTTTTCTGCCGTGTTATAGTTGTGAAAGACTGTTACTTGGGCCATTCATCAGTTTTGTACTTAACCCTTAAGAAACTTTGAAGACATTATTTTATAGAAGATCAGTAATTGTTCTTAAAGTGTCTTACCTAATTACATGGTTTTTTCTTAATACGTCAGCATCCTTTTGAACTAACTGGTGAAGTTAATCTTCCTCAGGGTTGTTAGTAAAAATTTTGAAACGAATGATGTTCAGTCCTTATTTTGCCCGATCCTTCCACTGCCAGCAGGCTAACTACGCCAATAGTGTGTCCCAGTTTCTGTTGTACGCCATTCAGTCTTTCTGATGTTCCAGGTCTCACATCCTACGTCACAAGTGGAAAGACCATAGCCGTTACCACACCCATATTTGTCGTTAAAGTTATGTCTCTGCTCTTGAAAACAATGTGAAGTGTGGAAATTGCCTTTCTACCGAGTAACCTCTTGATTTTGGTGCTGCGGGCACCGTCAGCAGGAATCTGGGAGCGGCAGTATTTGAAAATAGGAGCTATCTCCATTATATCGCTTGCTAAATCAGTAGGTATGATTGTTGTAGTCACTATCATTTTTGTTTGCTTGACGTTTAGCATCGGACCAACCTTTTCTGTTCTTTCTTTCACCTTCAGGAATACGATCCTTAAATGTTCTTCATTTTCTAAAATCTGTACTGTATCTGCATATCAAGCATTATATACCTCCCAGCAATTCCAACACTGTTTCAATTCAACCCAGTATTCCCCATAACATGATCTGCAATGAATGAGGCGTCATATGCAGTCTGTTTGATTCTTGACCCTTTTAA
Organism: Schistocerca nitens; assembly: GCF_023898315.1. NCBI lineage: Eukaryota > Metazoa > Arthropoda > Insecta > Orthoptera > Acrididae > Schistocerca > Schistocerca nitens. The sequence goes on from NC_064621.1 coordinate 404,205,355, forward strand.
TAAGAAAATAAAATTAATATTTTATTTTAGCACTCACGTTCGATTCTAAGCGATATACAAAAATAATGTGATTTCTAATGTAACTCTTATTAGCTGAAACAATGAAGTGCATTTCACTTTGTCAATAGTATATAGTAGTTTCCTTTGTGGCAAAAGGAAGGTACCGGGCACATATTGTATCAGAAAATCTGATACAGAAAACGCTACATTGACCATTTTAGATTTAACTGGATAGCGTCTTACAATGCAAGTGACACAGCACACTTCCAGCGTTATGACTTTTCCTATTCTAGGATGAATTAGAGCTTATAAGTTTTTTTCCAGGGAAGACTTCTCTCCTCATCTCATTTCTTTATCTGTTGCATATTATATTTAAGAACATAGTTTTGGGTCTCTTTCTGTAAACTGGTGTTTCACTGGATGACTTTGAAACAGATTATTCAGAACACAAGTACAAAATTTCAAATTTTCACATTTTCATCTAATCGTTAACGATCGATGTAAGCCATTTTTTTTAATGAGAAGAATAACTGACATGTGCCAAGTCTCTTCTCAAGTCTTATAACCTGATTATTATTGTTTCCTGGACAGTTTTCTGCCGTTGTTCTCTTGACAGTTTCCAGCTTTAAAGCAATTAGATGACATTCTCCCTATTGCTATCCGGTATTCATCTATTAATTCATAACAGAGAATAAACAAACCAAGCTGAATGTTACGAAGTGCATAAAATACAACGGCGACATGCAAAATATTTTATCGGACATATAGAACATGACTAGATGGTTGATTTTTACCTGCTCCATTGGCTACATTCATTTGTAAACAGCTCCGTTTTAGGAAAAGACATATGTCACGTTATCTTCCCGCTTTTCCTCACAGATGGATCAGCAGTTCAGCTCAAAACAAATATATAAAATATAATATCGAAAAAATCGTAATCTGCGCAGTACGACCTCTAGCGCCTGCCATAACTACAGGGAAACACACTCGTAAGCCATACAGATATATTTGCGGCTGTGGCTTTTCACGGCATTTCTGTGTCTCGTACTGGGCATAAAGTCGTGTATCTGTGGGACAGCGAGGGAACCCGTCAGAAATGTTCATTTTTACGGCCCATAAATTTTACAACTGACGGCTGGTCGTTGGCTACGAAAGGGCTGGACGTGAACATTAAAACTTCTGACATTATAAAATTCAAGCTAGTTCTCAAAAATGTCATAAAACGTTTCTACAAGGTTATCGTTTATACTGAAGCGTCTGTCATTTTTTTCTGATGCAGCTGGGCACGCTCACTCAGTTATTCAGTGTTTCCCTGTTCGTCCGTTGTGCCGAACACATAGGCGTCCATAAGAAGACTGCACACATCCCACCCTAACCCCTTCCCCATCCCCCTCCACACACACACACACACACACACACACACTCAGGCACGCAAACGCACTCCACTGATAGTATTAAACCTGTAGTAAAATTTGTGCATTATTTTTGTATGAGAGTGATCAGTACGCAAATTCTCATCGGAATGTGTGGATAAAGTAATTTTATTATAGGAAACACATTAGAAAAAATTATAATTCGTCAGAATAAAGTCTGCCCCACAAACACCAGAAAATGTCTGCTATAAATTTTCAAGGAACTTTGTTACATACTCGCTTTTCAAGCACTCCAATGTACGAGGGATACACGTAGGATACAGCGTGACGGGTGTCAAAGGAAATCGCTTAAAGATTTTCTGTTCAACATTCATTCTTCCTTACAAGTTTTTATTACTAAACTGCCTCAACGTGGGCAACTTTTATGTGTGTGAGTGTGGTTAATGTCCTTCTTATGACTTTGTAAATGTCATATTGTCTTGACAGCTTTATTCCAAGTATTTTCAGATGGTGTGTGATTTACCTGAAGTTGCAGCAGTCAGAAACTTTGTTTAATATTTTGTGCTGTTTTGAGAGGGATTCCGGGTGTAATGAGACCGTTAATCCCATATCCCCATATCACTATGTATAAAAGACAATGTCCTTACTAACTGACTGGCTAGCTAACTGACTGACTCACATCGCCCAGCCCAAACTTTGAAGTTTAGAAATGTGTAGCTCTTACACTGTAGGGATCGTTTACGAACGGAGTGCCAGAAATTTCACTTCTAAGAGGAAGAAATTAGGGCTGAAAGGCTTTTTGAAAGTATGACGCATGTAAGGGATTTTTGAAGCCAGGACTACAAAAACAGGTATTTGGTTTTACAGCCAGAAAAAAAATTGGTGTTTCAATACTTTTGGAAACTCAATCACTAATGGAGTATACTAGTGGGTGAACGTTGAAAACAAATAATTACTGAAGAACTACTAAGGGATTTTTAAGGCTACATCTGTGATAACTAGTATTTTACTACTCGGTTAGAAATAAAGCAGTATGTGTTTCAGCGCTTCTGGAAATTCATCCCTTAAGGGAGTGCAATAGGGTATGAAACTTTTTACGAAAATATCTAAAAAAATTTAAAGCTAAATTAATGAATATTGGTATTTCACTTCTCAGTTAGATATAAGGAAATATTTGTCAGAGGATGAAAGTTGCTATAGAAATATCTTCACAAGAATGCAAAAGGCATGATTAACAGAAAGTTTAGACTCCAGTTACCGGAATCGCTTTCTGGTTGGAAGTAAATTCGGAAAAATTGGAATTTGGAAATTTGTGGTAAGATATTATTGGACCAAACTGCTGAGGTCATCAGTCCCTAAGCTTGCACATCACTTAATCTACCTTCAACTAACTTACGCTAAGGATGACACACACACACACCCATGCCCGAGGGAGGACTCGAACCTCCGACGAGGGAAGCCGCGCTAAATTCGGAAAAGCTCATGCTTCTGTGGCCTTAATTAATGTGGAAAGGTTAGATGGTGTTGCAGTTTGTGAACAACGTAAAAATTATATTAAATAAAAAAAGAGAAAAAGGGAAAATCTGCAGGCCATACAGTCTACGCGAGTGAAACAGCGGGCACTAAGCTAGTATACTATAAACGCGAAGTGTTTGTGTGTGAGTATGTTTGTTACTTCTTCACACTGAAGCAGCTGGACGCATTTAGAAGAAATTAGGAATGGAATTAGCTTACAGCCTGGGCTACTTTTAAAAGCCGGTAGTACAAGATGGTGATTTGAAGAATTTAATCCGAAGTGTGGAACAAATCTACTCTTAGAAGAAGCATATTGTTTAATAGGTCTTACATAACACGATTCAGAGAAATGAGTACAATGCTCACAAATTCTTCGAAAGCTAATCTATACTTCGATAAAAGCCCGTTCCATTTTATCGGCTGAGCGTCAGGCGTATCTTATTGCTTCTGAGACGCTTGAAGACTCACTGCGACGGCGTCACTTAAATGCACTACGACAGAGGGACGTCGTGCTCTTACATGCAGAACGTGGTAGTCTTCTAGTGAGGCTGGATATCATTTTGCTATGCCAGTGTATCAGCCGATAACAGGCAGACATGTGAGGGTAGAAGATATTATTGCTCGTACAAATATTGTAAAATTTGCGTTGCACCGAACTAGAAACTGATCATTTTCTTTCTTCATAAACTTAGTACGTTTGTCACTCCATTACGCTGAAGCGATTAGACGGACTCGGATGAACATTGGAATGGAGGTACCCTGTACCCTGAATTAACACATTAAAATGTGTCGATCAAGTACCTCATTACAAATCACGGAGCTGAGACGGCCTATCGGCAGGTCACCATCATTATCAGCTGAGCCAAAGGAGAGACTGTGCTGGTACCACGAACTCTTATCGTCACAAAAATCTTGTCTTTCCATTTTAAAAGCGTGCAATTCCCCCTGAAAGTGGCCTCATGATCACTACACATATGAGTCAAGGACAAATGTTAAAAGCATTAGGTATTCATCTTGACACACCGTGTTCCTTGCAAGGACAGTTCCACCTGTATCGAGAGACATAAATGTCTACATATGGGCAGAGAACAAGAAGTCACAAAACGTCGTTTACGGAGACTATTATCATGGCTTTCTGGGTCTCTATATACATGTGGATCTTTACCGTGCTAGGCATATCGCAAACAGTACTGAAATTATTTTGTCGATTTCCTGTCACATTTCGTAAGTATCTACTCGGTCGCGTAAAAATTGATTCCATAAGTAAACGAGTGAGTTGTGAGTGACATGTGCGCTGTCAGCTTCTCCTGTCGCCTCAAATTTTGGTGTTTTTTTCTGATTTCGAGCGGTTTTCTGAACAGCAATTGGCTCCCGCCTAATTAGCTCCAGGACTTTTGTGATGACACGTGTGAGTGGATATGGGTTTCGGCATTAACATTTATTTATAATTAACTGTTTAACCACGGGTATCACCGCAATGCGCAACCAGTATATTTGTATCACTGACATAATTGGCACTGCATCAGAAATATAATAATGCCATGCAAGATCTGGTTTCAACTGAAACGAGGATATGTTCTGAAAGTTTATTGCCATCAGCTGTAGTCAACACATGCTGTTGCGACTCTCTCAAGCGACAGCTGCAAACTGTAGATATTCTGCATAACACGAATCACTGCAATCCGAATAATGCATAAATGCAAATCAGCGTCTATTTGCGTTGCCACTGCGCGTGGAGCACTGCTTCGATTGTCTAACGAGCTGAAGTTAAGAACTTGGCTCAGCGAACAACAAAGTTTCCGCAACTTGAGTTGCGCTTCAGCGTCTTTGAATAGGGTCCCAAGCAAAACTGATCTCTAGTACTTCTCCCTCATTCCAGAAACCAAAAAATGCCATATGTGAAAATCACGTAATCGTTCCTCGTCTAGGAACTCAACTTTTCTGTTTTTTGAAATTTGTTCTTACTGGTTTGATGAGGCCAGACATGAAACAGAATTCCAGTCCATACTATTCATCACAGAGTAGCACTCGCATCTAATATCCATAAATATTTCTGGCATACATTCCAATCTCTGTTTTCCCCCACAATTTTTACTCTGTGCACATATATCCTTGATGTCTTAATACATGGCCTGACAAACAGTCTGTAACACTTTCATGCCTATGTGCTCTTTGACCATTTATTATTGTATATATACTTGCTTTTATCTTTGTGTAAATTTATATGTACACAATATATGTATTAATTTGTTTATTTTGCTGTATAATCAATTATGTATATTATGTAAATATCACTGAGTAATCGCTGAGGGAATGTTAGGGAAACGTTAGGTTTTTGTCAACGAATAAGTATCGTTGGAGTAGCGGCGTCTCTGGACGCGGGAGGATGTTACGTCAGAGCGCGCCCTACACAGACAGATAACTCTGGCGTGAGACTTGGTGAAGTGCGGACACATGGGTGACGTGCACTGAACTGGAGGAGTGATTGTTTAGCGGCACGTGGCAAGTGATGAGCGTGGGCGGTGGAAGTATTGGCTGCAGCAACACCAAGAACCCGCCACGCCAATATCATTGCCAATAACTCCCGTGCTCCCTAATTATCATGGAAAGGAGCCAGCAGCAGTATCGTCGTCAGCAACTTCGTCACGGTGAGAATGGACTGAAGTAAGATTGCTGCATCACAGCTTATTGTCAAGTAGTTTTGTACTGGCGTTACTCAGCTTTGTGGTGTTTTGCGAGTGAATAATTACCATAGTTTAATCAAAACTGTTTACCCGTGATTCTCCTAAAATCATGCATCAAGTAGGTTCCTGTCCTGTCCTATTGTTACAATAATCCGACTACCGTTTATGAAAAATGAAAATTGCAGTGCCAGCTAATTTTGCTTATGAATTAAATGATTCAGTTAGATTAAAGATTTGAAGTTAAAGCATTCAGTAATTTCAGTCTCACTAACTTTAAATTTGAACTTTTATCTGAGGCGATCTAATTGTTGCAAATAGTAAATCAACTAATCAAATTAAAATTATTCCCGGCACTATGAACAAAAGCACTAACTAGAATTAATGAGTGAGTGCAAATATCAGTGATTATTGTAATTTGTTGTTAGTAAAGTTCTGGTTCAAAAAATGGTTCAAATGGCTCTGAGCACTATGGGACTTAACATCTATGGTCATCAGTCCCCTAGAACTTAGAACTACTTAAACCTAACTAACCTAAGGACAGCACACAACACCCAGCCATCACGAGGCAGAGAAAATCTCTGACCCCGCCGGGAATCGAACCCGGGAACCCGGGCGTGGGAAGCGAGAACGCTACCGCACGACCACGAGTTCTGGTTCACATTTTGACTTGCAGTCGTGCTAAAGTATAATAATTACCTTTTGATATAGTAAATATCATTTCCTACATCCCTGTTAAGAACCCAATAGAGTTTCTTTTAATAATTTTTTCCGTTTTCCAAAATTCATATGAAAATAGTAGACGTTATTGTGAGGTAGCGCCGGCCAGAGTAGCCGAGCGGTTCTAGGCACTACAGTCTGGAACCGTGCGACCGGTACGGTCGCAGGTTCGAATCCTGTCTCGGGCATGGATGTGTGTGATGTCCTTAGGTTAGTTAGGTTTAAGTAGTTCTAAGTTCTAGGGGACTGATGACCTCAGAAGTTAAGTCCCATAGTGCTCAGAGACATTTGTGAGGTAGCGCCATTGTGACTTACAACAGTAAGTAACCATTAATCTAAGTGTTATCTTGTGTGTTTTCCAAATTTCAGCTCTATTAGGTAATGATATTTCGAGTGCAAACTATTTCCTTTCTCGCTTTATTACGTAAATGTTTCAATTGCTTTTGCTAACGTGCATGCAGCCCTCTGTTGCCGCGCGTGTTCGAGTAATACTTGACATTGACTTGTCGGGTACAGCTAAACTGGTGGCTGTCCGACTTTTGCTTGACGTGATTCGGAAGAATGAAGACCTTCAGTTGAGTAATAATAACTTTATTGCGGCGCGTATCTGACGACGCCCGGCATGCGTGGACAGTTCGGGGCTATAAAATTTTGCTTCCGATCTATACAGAGGATCCTCAATCCTCGGGAACTTCTGTAGTTAGGAGAGAAAATAGTATCCGTCCACACAAGTCAGGAGACAAGGAACTACTCACTAACTCTAAAAAACAAGGAATAATAATCATAAGAAACAGAACGTATATAAAAGTTATAAAACACAGCGCCTCTAGAGGCTGGGCGCGGAACTACACAGCGTCGCTACATCACTGTACTGACACACGCGCACAGCACACACACACACACTGGCGAGCTTGAATTAGCGCGCGGCAGCGTCGCTACATCAGCCCCCCGGGCGGAAGCGGAGCGTCGGCGTCGAGATACCGCGCCGGAAAGTGCACCCGACGTCCAGAACGGGTCGTCCTCGTCGGAGGAGGAGGAACAATGTCAGGAGGCGGATGTTGTGCCGCGTTGGGCGGCGAATGTTGAAGAGCCGGCGCCGGAGATGTGGCGTCAGTGTCTGGAACAGCGGTAGGTGGACGCCTACGACGAGGTGCCGCTAGTGGGGTGTCAGGAAAAACATATGCAGGTTTAACCCGATTCAACGCGACAGTCGTCGTTTTGCCGTTCACTAGGATATCCATGGTGTGGGCACTGCGCCGTAGCACTTCATATGGACCAGAATAAGGAGCTTGTAGAGGCGGTTTAACGCCCTCAGTGCGAAGCATGACGTGACGACATTGTTCCAGGTCCTGGTGCACGAAAGTGGGCGGCTTGCCATGACGTGTGGCTTTCGGAGGGCGAATCTTTGATACATGGTCCCTCAATCGTCGCAAGAAATCCGGCTGGCCAGTAGCAACTGTCTCCGTGGCATCAGCGTCTACAAAGTCACCAGGAAGGCGCAGTGTTTCTCCGTAAACCAGTTCTGCCGCTGACGACCCCAGGTCTGGTTTGAAAGTCGTCCGTAAGCCTAACAAGACCACTGGTAGTGCGGTTGTCCAGGTTTCTTCGTGGCACATCAGCGCGGCCTTCAAACAACGGTGCCAGCGTTCGATCATGCCGTTGCTTGCTGGGTGATAACTTGTGGTCTTATGGTGGGTGTAACCACAAAACTTGGCCAGCTGTGAGAACAGGTCTTATTCAAATTGCCGTCCGCGGTCAGTGGTAATATGTAGTGGGCATCCAAATCTTGCCAACCAAGTCATTGCAAAAGCGGAAGCTAATGTGTCTGCTGTGATATTATCCACCGGCACTGCCTCCGGCCAACGCGTAAAACGGTCGATCATTGTAAACAGATATCTTTGCCCGTTCGAAGGTGGAAGTGGTCCGACTACATCCAAATGAACGTGGGCAAAGCGGGCGGTGGTATCCGGAAAATCGCCGATCGGTGCGTGTACATGGCGGTTAATCTTGCAGCGTTGGCACTGAAGACAAGATTGGACCCACTCGCGGCAGTCTTTTTGCATGCCTGGCCACACGAAACGTTGCGATACTAGGCGGAATGTCGGGCGTACCCCGGGATGGCACAATCCATGCACTATATCAAAAGCTTGTCTTCTAAAAGCCGGCGTCAGAAAGGGACGAGGTCGGCCGCGAGAAACGTCGCAGTATAGCTGTGTGTCCTCCCCCGGAACATCAACAAGTTTCAGTTGCAATGCTGAAGCCGTGTCTTTAACATAGGCAAGGAGTTCTTCGTCGTCTCTCTGTGCCTGTGCCAGTGCAGGAAAGTCTATGTTACTGGAAACACTGCTGATCCGTGAAAGGCAATCCGCAACAATGTTGTCGATCCCAGAAATATGTCTAATGTCGGTAGTAAACTGGGCCACGAACTCAAGGTGATGAAATTGACGGGGAGAGCAGTTGACACTATTCCGACGGAAGGCGAAAGTGAGTGGTTTGTGGTCTGTATATACCGTGAAAGTTCGCGCTTCCACTTGAGGGCGAAAATATTTCACTGCTTGGTATACTGCCAGGAGTTCACGGTCGTATGTGCTCCATTTTCTCTGTGCAGGCGAAAGCTTGTGGGAATAATACGCCAGTGGCTGCCATGCGTTGTCGGACCATTGTTGTAACGCGGCACCGATCGCCGTCTGGCTCGCATCTACGACAATTGCTAATGGCGCGTCGAGTCGTGGGTGTGCGAGAAGCGCCGCGTCGGCCATACTCCTCTTTGTTGCCTCGAACGCAGAACACATGTCCTCTGTCCACTGTATCAGAGACTTGCTATTTACTTTAGGGCCTGATAATGCCGCCGTCAAAGGTTCCTGCAGCTCCGCAGCGTGAGGAAGGTGTCGTCGATAAAAATTGAGCATCCCCAAAAAACGACGTAATTCTTTGATTGTAGTTGGTCGGGGTAGCTGCAAGATAGCGTCCACCTTCTCGGACAGAGGAAGAGAGCCTTCAGCAGAAATCTTATGGCCAAGAAATGTCACCTCTGACTGCCCAAAAACACACTTGTCCACGTTCAAGACGACACCGTAACGCTCCAATCGCTCGAAAATCTCTCGCAGATGTTGTCGGTGTTGATCGTGGTCAGCAGAGAACACTAACACATCGTCCAGGTAGGCGAAACAGAACGGCAGCCCCTGGAGAACCGAGTCTATAAACCTTTGCCAGGTCTGAGCGGCATTGCGTAAACCGAAAGTCATAAATTTACTTTCAAATAAACCGAAAGGCGTTATTATTGCAGTCTTTGGAATGTCGTCATTGGCCACCGGAATCTGTGTATACGCTTTAGCGCAGTCCAGGACTGTGAACACCGTGGCACCATGTAAAGCGTGATTATAATCCCTCAGTAACGGAACGGGATATCTGTCCGGCACCGTTCGCGCGTTAAGCGCACGGTAGTCACCGCATGGGCGCCAAGCTCCACCCTTCTTCGGAACAAGATGTAATGCGGAGGACCACGGGCTCTTAGATGGCCGCATTATGCCCTCGCGAATCATGGCGTCGAATTCTGCCTTCGCTATCTTCAATCTGTCCGGAGCGAGACGCCTAGGTCGGCATGCTACTGGGGGACCATCAGTCGTTTGAATGTGATGCACCGTGTCATGTGGTATGAACCTGGGAGCGCCGGGCGGCATGGTCAAGTTCGGATAGTTAAGCAGTAATTCAGTGTACTCACCCTCCGTAGCATGGACCAACTTGGCACTGTGCGTTGCGGTGTTGCGACGGAAACCCGTGACAGCTAAGCCAGTGACGCTGTCTACCAAGCGTGCGTTCGCGACGTCCGGCAGCAGGTGGTAGTGCGCGAGGAGATCAGCCCCGACGATCGCCTCCGTGACGTCAGCAACTGTAAAATTCCACTCGTACGCGCGACGTAGGCCGAGATTAAGCTCCATCCTCTGTGTGCCATATGTTGCGATGGAAGAATTGTTGGCAGCCGTCAGGCGGAAGGCAGTTGGCGGCCGGCAACGATGTATGGCTGTTCGTGGTATGATACTCAGGTCCGATCCAGTGTCAATTAAAAACTTAACGCCGGAACTCCTATCGGTAACGAACAGGCGCTTGGAGGATAACTGGCAGTCGGTTGCGCCTATTGTCGACCGCCGGTGGCGTTTGGGTGCGAGCATGGCGATGTGCACTTCCTTGCCTGATCGCCGAATCGTCGGTGGTACCAGCACAACGGTACCTCGCCTTGCGGAGTGGTAGTACTGCCGGAAGATCTGCTTCTCGAACGCCGCCGTCTGTATCGACTTCTTCTATTATTGTCGTCGTCCCGTGCTAGCAGCGCACTGACCTGGGCGCACAAAAGCTCAACCTTGGCAGCGAGAGAATCGTGGTCGGCTCGTGCCACAGACGCGGTACTGTTTGCACTGTTGTTCAACGCCGCGACTGCGCTGACCGGAGCCGGTGTGATCGCGTCCTGAATCCGGTCTGCTAGCTGCGCCACGTCATCCAGCGGCATGTCCGTTTGTGAGGCGATTATGGCTTTTATTTGCGGCGGCAACCTACTGCTCCACAGCGTTCTGAGCAGACTGTCTGGCACAGTAACGGTGTCAACCTTGCTGCGTAGATGTCGCAGATATTGGGAAGGCTTCCTGTCGCCAATTTCTTCCTGTGTCAGAACCTGACGTATCCGGTCCTCTTGTGACGCGGCAACCCGTCGAATCAACTCTGATTTTAGCCTGGCATAAGCTCCAGCCTCGGGCGGTGCTGTGATTATGTCCTGCACCTCGGCTGCATAACGTTGGTCGAGTTGGCTCACAATCAGCGCAAATTTAGTTGCTTCGACCGTTATTCCAGCGCAGCTAAAACTTGCCTCTGCCTGCGCGAACCAGAGTATTGGGTTGTCGGGCCAGAACGGCGGCAAACGGACTGCAATCCTGGAGACGGCCTGCTGTTCGGTCATTATGTGCTCGTTACTTGCGTAGCTCACGACTGCTTCTTCTTAATCACGTCGGTCTCTGCTTGAATCACGTCGGTCTCTGCTTGAATCACGTCGGGGTCACCACTTGTCGGGTACAGCTAAACTGGTGGCTGTCCGACTTTTGCTTGACGTGATTCGGAAGAATGAAGACCTTCAGTTGAGTAATAATAACTTTATTGCGGCGCGTATCTGACGACGCCCGGCATGCGTGGACAGTTCGGGGCTATAAAATTTTGCTTCCGATCTATACAGAGGATCCTCAATCCTCGGGAACTTCTGTAGTTAGGAGAGAAAATAGTATCCTTCCACACAAGTCAGGAGACAAGGAACTACTCACTAACTCTAAAAAACAAGGAATAATAATCATAAGAAACAGAACGTATATAAAAGTTATAAAACACAGCGCCTCTAGAGGCTGGGCGCGGAACTACACAGCGTCGCTACATCACTGTACTGACACACGCGCACAGCACACACACACACACTGGCGAGCTTGAATTAGCGCGCGGCAGCGTCGCTACAGACTGTTCGCCTCATTAATTCACCTACCGAACAGAAATTTTGCCCAATTGGGCTGGCGACCGTATTTCTTTTAACTATAATTATTTCAGTAACTCTTATTATTCTGTTCCGATCCACGTGGTACCCCTTCTCGTTGGCACAGTACGTGAATGATAGCACAAACCTTTCGAACAACCATACTAATTTTTACAGTAATTAAGTAGGCGGAATATGTGGTCCTAGAAGGTATCTTGTTGTTAACCTCCCCCTCATTTATCGACTTTTTATTGAATCTTAGGAATGATAGCCTTTTCAAAATTTTATTCCAATTGTTTAGGCACATGCTTACACGGGAATATATTTCTAACATTGTCGATAGAAGGGAAGGGGGACGTCACAAGTCGTTTTTGCTGGTTAATGTTACCCAGTTATTCCTCTCCTACCGATTCTGCGGCGAACATACTCATTTCTTATCCATCAGTCCACCAAACTTTCAGTATTCTTCCACAGCAAAGCATTCCATCCAACTATTTATTTTCCAGTTTTTCCAATATCTATTCTGAGCTACACATGTACACCCATAGAAATTTCTTCCCCAAATTAAGACGTATGTTTGGTATTAGTGGACTTCGTTCGGCCAGGAATCCTCTATTGCAGTACTAGTGTGCGTATCGTCCGGTATGTGTTAATTTGCTTCCATGGTAACAGAACTGCTTCATTTCATCCGATTCCTGACCAATACTTCTCGTGTTACGCTTAGCTGATCTTATTTCTGCTACGGACGACAAATCAATAGTTTATTTAGTGTTTCCCTTCAACATTATGTACCTGCCTGCAACAGATGTTTAATAAGCTTTTGAAGTGTTTGTGAATAGAACATAAAACCATCTGAAGAGGAGACAGATTGATTTGAACCAAACAATGCGGCAATAAATAGGACACTGGTTACACTCTGCTTGTAAGTTCAGGTAAATGTGATACAAAACTGAATTTTTGTTTGAAAAACCTTGTATTCGTCTTAAGATCATCATTATTGTAAGAAAACGACAGTTCAGGACGTTTATCGACCGTTTATATGACAACTGTCAGATCTTGTGACCCACAGGAAATAGGCCCTACGTACATATCTGTTATTTCGTTGTTACTGTAGCCTGAGGATACAGTGAGGCAAGCTAAAGTACTGGAAGTCGTCCCTATTCATTCCAGTCACCGTGTTAAAAGTTTAATCCTTGCAGTTCTTGTTTCAGATCCCATTGGGCAGTCGCTTTCTCTGTCACGGCAATCGTGCTCATGTGGTATTGACGTTAGTATGCACTTTAAAGATGTGTGAAGTTGTTTCGTGTTCTGTAGTTAAATACAGGTCCGGAAAACCTCCGAAAAGCATGAAGAATCAGTTTTTGCTAAACGTGCACCGATATTTGGCATGTAATACTTCATTGCCACAAACTGTACTAAAAGAAATGTGAGGTTATACTCTTTGCCTGCTGTACAGCGTTTCTACGAGTCACAGATGCAGAAATCTTTTGTGATGTGTTGTTCGGCTAGTGTTACGACACTTTCATGTTACAGTTCTAGAGTAATTGCTGGCTGGTGGGGAAGCCATCGGGCACGGAGGGCAGTTTAGCGCAGCTGTAGCTGGGTCCAACCTAGCCCTGTGGCGTGCGTCACAGCACGTGACAGTAAACGTTCTATAGAGTTACAGCGACCGTCCCTGGCGAGGAACGATTTACTACTTCAGATGAGCATCATTATTCCTAACTGCGAGGTTAAATACATGACAAAGTTACGGATTTTACAGGGCACTTTTCCATCTACATAGTAATATCCCAATCGCCCTGGATGGAGCCGAGCGTTCGAGATGTTCAGCGTGGTTATTATTAAACTTTCAGTACATCAGCCATTGTAGACGGAAAACTATTTACCCTAGGGGTACTCAAATTATTGAACCATGTTCACACTGAGAGCTGCAGGATTTGTGTTGTTAATAATGTCGTGACTTCCTGTTAGGCGTCGGCACTGATAGAGCGACGTAGGTTGAAAAGCGCTGCAATCATTGCGGGACTGATAATTCGAGCTGCAGGCGGGGCCAGAGAGATACACGGGCCCTGTAGCGTGTGTTAGAGCACGTGCCACTACCGGTATTATTAGCTGCAGCGACAGTCTCCAGCGGGGAGGAAGTTGCTGTTAACACTTCATAGGTGCACGTTTAAATAGACTCACGCTTTCGACAACATATGACAAAGTTAAGTCATTGACATACTGATTTTCCATCTAGCCTTGGACGTAGCCGAGCGATCGCGACGTATGTCAGGCAATGCAACTACTGCGACGTGAAAAGTTTGTTGCAGGAGCCGTATTTTCCGTGGGCTGCGAGCAGCACGTGAAGTACGTCAGCCGCCAAGGCGATGTGTGCGATGCGAGGTTGCAGCGCAAACTTACCGTAGTAACGCGCGTACGTGACTGCGCTCGACAAGGTGTGCCATACGTTACGCGGGAAGGAGAATCCAATAAGATAATAACAAACGCCGAAGAATACATAGTACAGTGTTTAGTTCTGTGTTAAACTTCCAGTGAAGAGAGTATAGTAATTGTCCTGCAACACGTGTTATGCACTCGCCTTCCTACGAACTTAAAACTTACCTAGTCTGTTGCAGGGATATCTACAATTTAGCGTCAACTCCGAATTACAGTATTACAAGGCATTCTTCGTATTAAGAAGAAGTTACTTGAAGCGAATGACAAAAAGAGACCTGTACCGATTTAGATACGTCTGGGTTGGTAATCTGATGGAGTGACTGACACAGACTTTCTGTTTATGGTGTGAAGATTCGACAAAGATAAAAACAGAGAGGTTCGACAACACTGGGACACAGATTTCGTAAAAGGCATCCTCTAAGGACCGCAATTTCCCTACTTACATAAGTAATTCAAAGATGTGTCGAAATTCCGAGTTCATCAAACCAGTCAGAAGACTGATAACCTCCAAGAAAAAGTAACCACCGAAACTAGAAAGATAAGCCAAATAAACATGGGTCCGAAAAAGCACACGTTTCGAGATGAACTCCTCTTTACCGTATAGGAAGGACAGCTCGACGCTTGGTTGCGGATATTAGAACGGCCGTTGCATTGGCGCTCCCTGAAATGTGTCTGCAGAGTATTACGTCTTACTCACAGTACTAGACCTACCATTAGGCGGTCTGCAGTCAGTAGTGTGGTTCGAGTAGTGATGTGGGCTACGTTAGTATTCGCCGTGTCTGTATGCCTTATTGTACACTACTGTCAACCATGGGTACTTAGCATGGTGTTTTAGCTTCGTCCAAAAGTTGATTTACGTATGAGTATACTGTTATTGCACTGTTTGTATGCATAAACACTTTGAACACTTCCAACACTTGTTAGCAAAGGAAGTCTACTACACGACAAGTGAAATATCGGATATTATATTCTGCTATGATTTAGCAAATGGACGTATCCTGGGAACCCGTGGCTTCTACGCTGAAAAAAAAACGCAGCTCAGAGTTCCCTCTGCTGATCTGTTCGGCAGACGTATCCAGCGGCTGCGGGACGCAGTTACCCTTGCATCTCGGAAGAATGACAGTGGAAGACCGAGAAAAGTCCGCAAACCTGGCATCGAGGAGCGGGTCCACGTTCAGTGGACGAAATCCCTGGGAACAGTGTGCGACGATTAGCAGCAGCAGGAGGCGTATCTCACTCTCTTATCTGAGGGCACGAACAATTGCTGTACCCATTTTATCTAGAGCGTGGTCAGGCCCTAAGCCAACAGGATCAACACGGCAGACGGCGGATATGTCAACGGATGCTGCAAAAAGTTGTCGCAGATCAACTGTTGACATCCAAGGTTTAATTTACCGATGAGGAAGGGTTCACAAGAGATGGTGTTGTGGATTTCCATAACGATCTTGTACTGACCGATGGAAAACCCTAAACAATTCAGGAAAGAGTGTATCAACAACGGTTCTCAATCAACATAAGGGCAGGTGTAGATTAAAAGAGCCATACGTGCTACCACAGAGGTTCATTGTGGCTCATTATCTGCTAAGATTTCTCATTGATGTACATTGTGTACCTTGCTGAAAGCTGTCCAATTGTGGCAACCAATATAAATGTGGTTGATGCATAATGGCACACCAGCACACATTTGTCACAGTGTGCACGAGCGCATGACGCAGACATTTCAGGACCGCTGGTTTGGCCAGTCCCTTACACTTTTCTTTATGAGGAAAGTTGAAGGAATATTGGTCTACACCACGCCAATCAACGATGTGCGGACACTACAGGGTCACGTCTTCAATGGGTGCCAGCAGGTACAGCAACAAGAGCGTATGCTGCAAAAGGTGCAGAATGGTCCATTTTCATGAATGGACACCACGTTGCACACCTCCTCTAAACACGTAATTATTGGAAGCAGCATGCATTTCTGGATACATGTTTATTGGTCTTATCTCAGAAAGTATGCATTTCTTCCGGGCCCATGTTTATAGGAATTATTTTCCTTGTTTCGATCAGTACTATCACCTCTCAAAGTATTCGACACGTTCTTTGGAACGGTGTTTATATGTAGTCAGGAGTTTGAGAAGGTTGTAAGGGTTTTACAGGGCAGGCTGTGCTGAGGAATAATTGTTAAGATAAAAATTCGATACGTTGCGCCGTTCCCGATGTAATTAGCATTGATGTTAGCCAGTCAGGCCGTTTTGGGTGCAAAGTCAACCGGCGCGCCACATGCAATTAGTGTCAGTTGTTAAGAGGGAAGATCGGTGGTTGCCAAACATTGAAACGCGTGTTGCATGGGGCCCGAATCAAGTTCTCATACAGCCCACGGTTCTCAGCTGCATTTTCTGATAATATTCACTAGCAACTACCAGCCGATTCCAAAAATGTCAACTAAGGTTAAGTGTTTCTTAAGAACGCACATAGTTTACCTGATTACTAACAAACAAAAATGCTTAAAGAGATAGTAGTATTTTACGACGTGCTTAATTTTAATTGACGCTGGTGAACGCGGCCTTTAGCTAAGTAAAGCTTGCCGCCTACCCTAGGGATAGGGGAAAGTATCGTAGCCACTGTGACTTCAGAGGATGTCGGAGACGGAATGTTTTACTGTCTGTCTTCAATGGCGTACGCAACTCGTACAGATCAGCTGCTATGGTACAAATTTTACCTCCGAAGTAGCATGGAATCGTGAATGCTCATTATATAGGTAGTCGTCTTGCAATTCTGGACGTACATGAAGCATGGAACATGAAATTAAATTAAGACTGCAGTAATACAAAACAATGAGAAGAAGAAAAATAAATTTCTAAAAAGATAATAACCTAGATACTTTTGGTTAAAATAGAAGTGTGGTTACTTTTGGTACTGTAGGGAGCAACCTCAGAATCAGGAACAGTGAAGTGTTTGTTGTAACTTATTAAGTAAGCATTAGCTTGTTTCACGAAAACGACAGTGATGTCACTGAGGGTAGTTCAGTTTATTACACAGGCAGGAAATCGCTTTCTTCTTATTTGGTGAAACTTTTGTCGTTCTTTTATCTTGGTTCTCATGACATCATTTTATTTCTTTGTGTGTTCTCCGGATGAAGTTATACCTGCGAGCGTGGCGTGCAGCGGTTCGAAGTGAGGTGATGTTTTATGAGCGGGTACCAGACCTTAACCAATCCATAATCCATAATTTTATGTTGCAGCTTAATGAAGAATCATTGGAAACTGTTTCAAATCTAATAATGTCGAAAGGTTGAGCACTTTTCTTGTAATGTGTGTTGCGGAATAAAAGTGCTTGGCATCTGTCACATGTGCATGTAATGAAATAAAATTAAAAAAACGAAAATCTTAAGACTTTTCTGTTTTGTCAATCAGAAGCTGCAGGATATTGTCGGGGACATGCACAGCGTCAATGACACGTAAATGAGAATGTTTATAGTTGCAACGGGATCCACAATCAGAAATAAAGATTCTGAATAATTAAAATCTGCCACTCTAGCGTCATTGGTTGAATCAAAATTACTTTTTATTTTGTTTTCCTCAAAAAGAGAACGTCGTTTAACCCAATAACAAGAGGCATTTAATCTTCCAAATCGGATAATGCGGCCAAATGATATCTCTTGAATTATCTGTTTGATTTTTCTTGTAGCACTGAAAGGATTATATCACGTTTTGAAGCGAAGTAGCAGCGTGATTCTCGAAGAATATGGTGAGACGAGAGTAACAAATAAAGTTTTTAGGAAGAAGAAGGAACGTGAAAGCTTGGGTAGGAAATCGTGACGGCTAGTCTCTCAGGGGCTGTGGTAATGCAATGGATCAAGCTGAAAATTTGTGCCGGACCGGGAATCGAAATCGGATTTACCACTTATCATGAGCAGTGGCCTTAACCGTTTCTGTCATCCGGACATTTGTCTCAAATTTCCAAAATATAGCACACTTGAATGCAGTGTCTCTCGTCCATTAAACTCATTACTTGCTAATGTCGATTCCCATAGGAGTTCGGGCGATATTTGTGCATTCGCACTGAAACAAGCGTCGAAGAGCCGCACCGTTCTTTTTTCAGAAACGTTTATATATCTGAGTGATAGTTTCCTCGGACATGTGGAGCTGTTTGTGGAATTCTCAAAGTTCGTGTAAAGACTGATTTGTTCATCCGATACATAACCTATGAACCTTTCCACGGTTCACACACTCGTCTGTACCGATAAATAAAGGCATTATCGACTGTTCTTACCCTTATACTCTTCTAGCAATACTCCACGGACACGTCCTCAACAAGAGTCCAAACAGTAAACTCCTCCAAACTCGATATAACCGCTGACCGCCATTAAACAAACCCTGATATCTTCTGTTCTTCTCTAATTTCTTGAAAAATATTCTTCAGCTAACAATTTCCGAGTTTTCTCCGCTCTGTCAATGTGATACTGTTCCATTTTGGTCCAGACAGAACAGACACCATTCAGATACGTATACATTACAGAAGTAGTTTCGCAATCTCAACTGCAATGCCAATATAAACGATTTCAGCGCTATAAGTAAGTCGTTATTAAGCTAAACAACAAGAATGTAGTGGCTGTTAGGATTTAAATTATTTAAATTATATTAGTAGCAAAACCGATCCTAAGTTTTTGAGATTGTTGCCAACTCCCGCGCAAGATGAACTAGTGGGTGAAGGTATGAATCCGTTCTTGCAGGTTTTCATGAAAAATTCATGAGACTCGTCGAAACTCAAGAATCGGAAATGTGTGATATAAAAACCACTTGTACATTTCCTAATCTAGCTTCTCGTGCAGCTAGCAAGTAAACTCACGACTGTATACTTAGAATAAAAGATGGATGGTATCAGAAGGTTCAGTCCTACTGCTACACATTATTGGCTCTGAGCACTATGGGACTCAACTGCTGAGGTTATTAGTCCCCTAGAACTTAGAACTAGTTAAACCTAACTAACCTAAGGACATCACAAACATCCATGCCCGAGGCAGGATTCGAACCTGCGACCGTAGCGGTCTTGCGGTTCCAGACTGCAGCGCCTTTAACCGCACGGCCACTTCGGCCGGCTACACATTATTAAGCCGCATCATTTTACATTGCAAGTTCATATAGACCAGGCAGTTTAAACCATAAAGTTAGAATCTTATGGGTTGTTAGGCCACGTCATATTTCATTCTAAAATAATTGATGTTTCGACAGCTCTGCAGGGATTTTCTTCAGGATGATACGGTGTCCACCATTGCACTATTGCTAAAACTGTGTTCTAGGACTAGTGGACGCAGTATTATCCTGAAGATGGTCCCAGCAGAGGGATCGAAACGTCGTTTATTTTAGAAGGAAATATGGCGCGGCTTAACAACTCAGAAGATTTTAACTTTAGTAACAACGGCCACGAAAGCCTGCAGACTTAGTCTACACCCTATCGCAGCAGACAACAGTGTTGTTTTATAAGAAGGTCGGTGGCCCCTCTCCGAGCACTACTCAGACCCATATCGTGCCCACAGATACCCCTTGCTAATACTCTCAGGAGCTTGCTATTACTTGAAAAAAATTAACTGATTTACCGACGCCTATGCCTCAGCCACGTGGCTCGAGGAGGTCCTGAACTGTACACCTTAATAGTTCTGCGTAGAAACGTCAGGGTAGGGACCCCCATGTAGCTGCGCACGGGGAAGCCGACAAAAGTGCTAGCGTCTGATGTCAGCGGAACCACACCGCCAAATAACGAGGGTTTCCAGTCGTGAGCGCAGAGTCGTATTCAATATGGCACAGTGGCGCCGAGAGGCCCGGGAATGAGAAGCTACAGAACAATGGAGCTTTGTCAAACAAGTGGGGGCAAGTGTCGGGGAGGGCGGCTTCGGCGGCTGTGCCGGAAAGCCTTCCGGCGCAGGAAGTCGACCGGGGAGGCGGTATTCAGAGGGCTTGCTTTACTATTATACCTTGCCCTAACAAAAATGAAGCTCGAGACGCAGACCAATTCCATGTCAATACAGAGAAATTTACGATGAAAGTTATACCCACTTCGTGCCGATTAAATGTTGCAACTGAGCATCATATTGACAGGTTAATGATACGCCTTTTAAATTAATGTTTTGTTTTATCTTTCTGCCTGTCTGGCGCGGCCGACGATAATTTTCCTCTCGTAGAGTAGTCTGAGTAGGTTATCAGTACCACAGTGAAGTTCCCAAACAATAATAGGTCACGCTTTATACGTAAACACGTGAAGCGTCAGTGTTCTGGGTAGAGATGTGTCGTGGGGACACCTCTTTGTTGTTGTTTTTCCCATGTGGTGATTTGCGACGAAGAAAATCGAAATTCGAGCAGTGTCTGAGTACTTCGTAAATAAATGTACCGAATAAAAGTAAATTCATGCGCATTTTCTGATCACAATGAGTGATTCTGCCCCTTCAAATTTTGCAAGAAGACATATGAGTTTAAATCTGGTAGGGACAGCTTAGATGACAATCCGCGTACTGATCGGCAAAGATGCGTCATTACCACAGAAATTATTCCAAAATGAATAAAACAGTCATTGAGGATCACCGACTGGATGTGCGAGATATTTCTGAATCAGTAGGGATGCCATATGAATGACATATTATATTTTTATTGTGGAATTTTATTTGAGAAAATTATCTGCTGTATAGGTGCCGCGGCTCTTAACGTAGGATCACAAACGTATCACAATGGAAAAGTCGGAGCAATGTTTCACCCAAAGCAGCCAACAGGACTTTTTGTGCCGGTTTTTGACCATTATTATCTATCAAAACAATAGTCAAAACACTGGAAACATAGTGATTCATCAACGCCAAAGAAAGCAGGGGCAATACGGTCGGCCAGAAACGTCATATATTCAGTTTTATGGAACGCGAAATGTGCTCTGCTGATAGATTTCCACACTGGTCAAACAATTACTCGGCAGTACTACGGTAACCTCCTCGAAAAACTGCAGCAGAAGATACTCGAACAGAATGGTAAATTAAGCAAAGAAGAACCTGCCCACAAACCAGTGTCTTTGTTATGAGAAAAATACAACAAATAAGATACGGATTGTTGCCATGCCTACATTATTCGCCTGATATGGCCTCACCAGACTTCCATCTCTTCCCCAAGTTTACAATTTTCAGTGATAGACAGAGGGTCCCTTCAAACGAAGAACCGACAACCGTAGTAGGCGGGTATTTTGCAAGCCTGGAGGAATTTAATTTTCGAAGTAAGTTCAAGGAGTTGTAAATTTGATGAACCACGTGCATTAGAATTTAATTGAGGTACGTCGCTTCTTCCATTCCATTTTGAGAATGTTTCAAGCTACCCTCGTACTAAAGCAGAACTTTAATGCCGTCTGTGAATTTTATAGCTTTGAACTGGTGGGCACTCATGTGTCAGACAAAGGTTTCCTGTTGAAATATACCCTCTTTTCTGCATTTTCAGAAAAATGTTGCCTTGCTTTTCACTGCAAGTTCATAATTTTCATTTGAACTTCAGTATTCATATATCATCCCTTCTTCCTTAGCAGAATTCAGATCACCCGCCTTCTTTACCGCACCAAAAATGCAAAAGCAGTGAACAACATGAAATCCAGGACCAAAACCAATATAAATAAGCTTTATTCACATGCAAACACACAAGCCATGCCGTCTGTATAGCCCCCTTTAATTCTCATTGGCTGAGAGAGTGCCTCCCCCAAAGACCTTAAGAGAGCACGAGTGAGTACACGGATAGTCGGCTTTTGAGTGGAGGTATCACAGCAAAGGTTGCTTCTAAATAACAGGTGCGTAAAACGTGATACTTGGAAGCTGGCTACGATAACAGAAAACTTTCAGATTTACAAACTATGTCTTCATTTTATTGCAGTACACACAATCTCCGAATTAACGTAGGATATTTCGCGTCTGCCCGCATCTCGTGGTCGTGCGGTAGCGTTCTCGCTTCCCACGCCCGGGTTCCCGGGTTCGATTCCCGGCGGGGTCAGGGAGTTTCTCTGCCTCGTGATGGCTGGGTGTTGTGTGCTGTCCTTAGGTTAGTTCGGTTTAAGTAGTTCTAAGTTCTAGGGGACTTATGACCACAGCAGTTGAGTCCCATAGTGCTCAGAGCCATTTGAACCATATTTCGCGTCTAATGCTCATACTACACCCATGGAAGTTATTTAAAATGTGTCAACCCACTGTCTATAACGCGGTATTTTCTTCTAATTTATGTTTTCTACATTTTACTTTCCTCTGTGGAGTCCAACGGAACTCTCCCATTCTCTATCTTTTTTTATCCATTTAATTTTCAGTTTGCTTCCGTATCACTACGTACCTAAAGCTTCGATTCTCTTATTTTCCTGTTTTCCAACAGTCCATTGCTCACTTTCGCATCAGGTTCACCAGAAATACATTCTCAAAAATTTAGGTCTAAAAATAACTCATATGTTTGATCGAGTGGGCTTCTATTGATGCTCCCTTTGAATGTATGACTCTCGTTCTTTTGTTCTCGCTATATCCGCCGTGGATTACTTCGCTCCAACATAGGATCATTCTTCACTTCTACTACAATCCCCCCAATTTCCACGCTATGTTTGGTGCCATTCTCATTTTTGCTGCTCCTCAACCCAGTCATCTTTTCTGGATTACTCTCAGTCAGTATTCTGGGACCAGTTGGCTGCTCAGTCCATTAAACGTTTTCTTATTTCACCTCTTCACATACATCGTCCTATCGTATCATTGAACATTATCATTCAGGATTTTTATCTTATCCCTCAATCTGTGCTGTGATCCCGTCACTGTTCTTTAGGCATCTATGTTAAAGTGCGCTATTCTCTTTTAAATCGGAGAACTTCTCTGACGATTTCACATTCTGATGTTCCCTCTTAGTTTTTGTACACTTCCTTACAGCGTTACCAAAGATTATCTGCTTTCAGATTTCATACTTCTCTACCAATTACCGACTCTCTTTTCCAGGTTGACAGATCCTATGAAAGTTCTTTGATTCTCCTTAGATCTTGCTTCCGTTATCAGTCGTGGCTTTCATGGTGCCTTTAGCGGCCTTTAGCTTTCCCAAGGGCGAACCGATCGTAATCGACCCGACCTTCAGTTTTTCCCCCACTCGTATGTGTATTATTTTGTTCAACAACTTACATTCGTGAGGCGCTATGCTTTATTTTTAAATACTTCTTGTCTTACCTGCACTTGTTATTTTAGAGATGATGATATTTTTCCCGAAGACTGATTGCTTACCCCTAACGTCGATTATTCTGTACGTTACGTTACATTTTTATGGCTTCTTTCACAAACGGGTTTACAAATTTCGAAGGTATTTATTTATAATTTTATTGTGCCTGTTTTGATCGAAAGCTTACAGACTTATATTAGACTTTGCCCCCTTTATCCCTCACGTCCTAGTTCTTGGTATCCATTTCAAATTATCAGACCTTTCTCTATGTAGAAAAATGGTTCAAATGGCTCTGAGCACTGTGGGACTTACCTTCTGACGTCATCAGTCCCCTAGAACCTAGAACTACTTAAACCTAACTAACCTACGGACAAGACTGAAGCACCTAGAACCACTCGGCCACAGCGGCCGGCTCTCTATGTAGAGATCCTCATTGTAGTCCTTCTACAAATTCAGTCTTTTTCTCTGTATTTAAAAGTGGGCCTCTTTTTGCTTGAAAAGACAATTCGATTTTATAAGTTGACTGTATTACGATCAGATCATTTATTTTTACACGAACAGCTGATCTTTGAAGTCTTAAAGGTGACATTTCTGCTTTTAAATTGGCATATAATTATTCCGTCTGTTGTACGTGCTTAATCTGTCCATCAGACAACAACACTTTGGATTCTTCACAGTTTTCCTGCATCCATTCCTGTTCAGCTTCCTCGTCCTATTCACCTTCCTCGAATTTCTGTTGAGTTCATGTATTAGTGAATAATACTGCTTGTCCCATCCTTTCTCTGAATACTTTTGAATCTCCTTTCTTTCTCTGTCGATTGAGTTATCCGATGCTTAGCAGTTTCCTTCCTTGTACCTATATTCTTCTGATCAGCCATAGTGTGTAAATGTGCTGAGAACTTCCAATGCTCATAATTACTCAACAGTACTTTGGTATCTCTCTTTCACTGGGGATGGAATGGAGCCGACGCTGTGCCTGATGGCGTTTCACTGGCAAATGATTCAATGAGTGAGGAAATCAAAGGGCCTTTATCGCATTGGCCTGAAAAGCCCGGCCAAACTATATGGTTCCAGACTGATCCAAATGACCTATTAAGGTGGTTAGATTTACTAGGTAGGATGATTTACATGCACAGTTACACTGATACTGCTTATTATTATGATAGGGGATACTTTATCAATTACAGTTTTAGGGAAGGAACAATGCATAACCTTTATAATGCTGGCTATGAAGTTGATTTATTGGATTGGGTAAAATTACAACGTCACTTACGCTATTTGATGAGCGTTTTAGTGACTTAAATGATACACATATACACTGTGCACGTCCTGCCACCTGCATGTGTAAATTTCGGCTAGTGAGAGCGCTCCTCCCATGCCAGCTGCCCGTGCCTGAATGAGCCGCAGTGGGACCTCCCACTCGCACGGTTTACACCTGACAAAAAGATTGGTTCCCAACTCCTTTGCGCTGGCTTCACCTTCGCTACGAAGATGCGATTCACCTCTGGTAAATTTCTGCCACGAAAAAGTAGAAATTTTTTTACAGCAGGTCACTATTACTAGACAGAATTCTCAGGTTATAATTTAACACTCTGATGATTAAATATTTTCACTTTTAAGATTTTCCAAATCACCATAATTGTACACTGTCACCATATTTCAGTGTCCCTAAGGTGAAAGGGTTAACAGTAAGGTAAAATTTTTCACTTTAATGGAGCTTCAAGAAGCCTATATAATGTCGCCACGATTTGTTAGTTCTGCCACTATTTTGCACTTTGATAACTTTCCAAGAAGTTTGCTACGAGACTTTCGGCACAGGTGTGCGCCACCCAGTTTTGGTAAGCTTCGACTTGTCTGTCAAGTGTGCACGGGATCTTTATTTCATTAAGTACTCTGATTTTTACAAGATGTTTTTTAGTACCAGTGTACCCTCACGCATATCCTAACACACAGGAATGCTGCAGATTCTATATAGGATGGATGTCCAGATGTTATCTGTAAACAACTACAGTGATTTTATTGTAAACATTTAGGAGCAGAATATTAGGTATTCCCTCGCATGCTGTCACAGTCCACAGTGCTACCGTGTTCTCTCCTTGTCTCCGCAACTGCAGCCTGGGCCATAGGTATAAACTTAAACTACTCTGTCATCCAGATAAAGTTGCCACAGAGTCCACTCAGCGACACCTCAAGCGTGGCTGTCACTGCCGCTGCGGCTCACCACATACAGCCACCAGCCCTCACGCTACCAACGTTTGTACGAGAACAGTGTACAACGCCAAAACGTAATCCAGTAGCACGCAGTGTGAACTATCGTAAAACAGGTATGTAGTGGTATCACCCTCATTGCAGTTTCTAATTGTTTCCTCTGCATACTACTTTTAGAAGTATATCTATATATCAGTGTAATAGTTTCCAGAGAAAACTCGCTTTCGTTCATTCTTTTGCAAGGTTGTGAAAGTCTTTATGTCTGATGGCAGCATACAGACAGGCAAAAGATACGAAGCTGCCAGGAGAAACTAACAGGTGTACTAGCAGATGTGCACCACAACCTACAGATGACTGCCCAACAATTACACCGAGATTCCGGTATGTCTGTAGGTAGCCTTGTCACAATATTGTAACGTCATAAGTTGAGCCGTTCTGCGGCTCGCGTTGCTGCTGTTTCTTGGTTTCTGTCCTCTGTTGCAGGCCATACAGTATCGTTTAATTGGCATGGTTGCAGTTGTTTGTCTTCTTCTCGTGTTGACTGGCGCCACTCGATGTCGCAAGCGTTGCCTGTCCGCTAGTGACAGCAGTGGCGGTTATCGATATGTAGTAACTGTTGCCCTATCCTTGCGGCGACGTCGCTGTTTTTCCAGGTCGGTGACTGTGCCAGTTCGGTTGAGGACTCAGGAAGAGCCAGTTACGCGTAGTGAGGGAATACGCTGGGACCGCTGGCGGCCCCCGTGGACTACCGGATGGAAGGGCTGTGGTTACGAGGGTTTACGACATCGTCATAATCAGGATCCAGCTTTAAGATGAGTGCATTTCAGTCCAAGTAGAGCGGAGGCAGTCACTCGTGTGGTCCCCGTAGTACGTATGTGATGTGACAGATTATCATTGCGCCATCATGTGCAGTTTGGTGGATCTGCGTACTGCTTAGTAATTGAAGACCTAACTGTGTTAAAAGCACTTGGCTCAGTGATTAGTCGGTGTGGTTACTCAACTCTGAATTAATAAAGCAGTGAATAGGTTGGTTTCATTCTGCAAACCGTCGTCAGAGTTGTTACAGTGAGTTCAGCGTGTGTTTGTGTGCTAAATGAATTTGATGTCACTCATTTGATACTTGGTTTTGAATCGCTTTGCGATTGTTTCTGCAATGACGGTTGGTTACATTTCGGTTTTGCCTCTCACGCAAATCGAGAGGGGTTTTAGTTACTGTTAGTTTGTCTGGTGTTCTGTAATGCGACTTGGTTGTTCAGATTTTCGGGTTTGTGGAATCGGGCGGAAATCTGATAGCGGTTCTTTTCCCATTCCGGGCGCTCTAAACACAGTATTCTGGGGGCGCAGTGCAGACCGCCGGTTCCGGCTTTGGCGTTTTGTTACATTCTTGCATTTGGTTTATTGGATGTCAGGTAACTTCAGCAAAATTATCATTAGTCATTCGTTAGACTGCCACTAGTCTGAGTTACCATCTTGTGAAGTGAATACAATTCTTAGCTGCCTACCTCTTTTTTTCCAAAGTGTTTCTTACCGTACCTTCTCAGAGGTCGATTCCTGGAGCACTGTCGGTGACTGGGCCTTGTGTTTTATTATTGTAAGATTTATTACCATACCTTCTAATGCCTACATTAAAGGTTATGTATGTCTAGTTAACAGTTACGGTTGCCTTCTGGAATAAATACAGCAGTGTAAGGGTCACCACCCGTTTGGTTGTCAGTTGCATGTTTCTTTTAATTAAACTTTGGTTGTACTTGCTGTTTTACAGCAGGTTTCTAATTTTTTTGTATAATTGCCATTTCTGGTGTGTAAGGCCTTCAGCTGTGATTGTGGTCATTTGCTTTGAAAATATAATTCGATTTTTTTTATTTAGTGCCATTCCTGGCATCTGATACCTTCTGCTGTGTTTGTGGCCACTTATATTGTAACATCTCAATGCCTGTAAGTTCTAGTTGCAGCGACTTCTCAAATATTCTTAATTTATTGCCATGCTTGGCGTGTAAGCCCTTGAGCAGTGATCACAGTGGCATGTTTTTTTTTTAAACATTATCTGCATCTTTATTTTATGGTGATTTGCTAAATTGTAACGCATTGAAAACACTATTGTTTACAAAGTTGTTTATTCCTTCATTAATAACATGTGGTACTTTTTTACTTATTGGTGAGTCTGCAATGACTGTTTTAAAAATAAATATATGTAACTGTGAAAGCCACCCAACAGTAACTGATTATGGTGCCGTCCACAATCGTAACCGAATCCCGCCTCCCCTTGACTACCATGCAACGTGTCACTGCAGCAAGAACTTCGTGGTGCCGATTTCCGTAAGCGGTAGTGTTTTTTGAATGTGCACGTCGATAAATGCAAATTATCCTACATTCTTTGCCAAGGTACTATTTTCCGTTCAGTCTACGTTCATAAGCCATGGCACCGTTAAGCGGCATAACATACACTGTACACTGGAGTGTAGACAATCCTCACTGGTTACTGGTTACTTCTAGTTGACTGTCAACGTTCTTGGCTGGTTAACCTATGGTGTGGCATAATGTGAACGAACTCATTGATCTGTATTTTATCGACGGCACGTTGAATGGACGCAAATATCGAATCTTTTTGGAACAGGAACTACCGGTACTACTACAGGATGTTGCTCTGAACGTTCGACAACGTTTGCGGTTGACCAGCGCGTTACGAAATTGAAGCACAGAAGTTATTGGGCCATGTGTATACTGGTCAGTTGATCAGAGGTAGTGGCCTTATTAATAGGCTCGCTAAGCCACCAAATTTGACGTCGGTGGATTTCTGTCTATGGGGATATTTAAAAGAAAGGGCGTACCAGTGATTAACGATAGGCCGTGAAGACTTGGTCGACCGCACCAGAAACGTCTGTGCTGACATTCCCCGCAGATATTCTTACGTCTTGTGTACGATCGTTTGAAAAGCTGATTAATAGGTTTATTGAAACTGGCGGTACTACTATTGAACACTTACTCTAATTGGAAGAGTAGAGTAGCGTTCGTCTCGAGCCACGGCCACCGTGGCGTGTCAGCTAGTCCCCTTTTCATATGTCGGAGGAATACAACGTTGTGAATGGGGTTTCCGGTTAGAAACCACAAAATATTGGCCTGTCCTTCCCTCACAGCATGGAGATAGAGTCCACGTCCCATTGGATGTTGAAGGACCATTGAGCAGCGCGTCGTAAATAGCGATTGTGTATCCATTTCTGTTCCTCTGGTTACTGCACCAATTGTGACGAAAGTAAGAAAATGCATCAGACAAAATTTATGTAGATTTTACACTAAAATCGTAATCTACAATAACAAACGGGGCTTCCCATTGAAGATTTCGAAGATGCCACTTCTTCACCTCCACCCCCCCACCCCCACCCACCAAATGCCCCCCGCGTCCGCGAACGGGAAGGAGGTTGCGGGAATCGATTGTGGTATCGTTGGATATCCCCTTCCGAGACAAACAAATCGGAATTCTAATTCTTTTGTTGCGTTATGTAGTTACCGAGATATTTCAATGTCTTCAGTTAAAATGAACACCATCTGTAAGGAGCTCTTAATGCAGACTCTCTGCCATAGTGGGTCTCTTAGGTATGGATAGTTAAATCTGTGAATCTTGGTCTAAGATGTGTCAAATGTTACACTTGGAACAGTTTTTGTTCGATACTTGTAGCTTGTACTGAAAGAAAATAAGTTTGCATTCATCTCCTGAGTCAGCCCCATTGTGCAGTTCAGCGCATTATGTGCGAGCCATTTGGTTAAACTGCTCTAAACATAGAAGACGTAAGGTAACGCTAGTATCTTTCGATGGCTGCTCCTTAGCTGTTAAGTAATGTCTCGATAATCTAAGTTAACCTGGATTGTCTTTTACTAGCAATGGAAACAAAATAAGTTTCCATTGTATTGAACAGTTGAATGATTGGGAAGCAATGCACAATCCATGGGTTGAACTTACTGTGGGGTTTTCGATGTGTGTGTTTGTGTTCCTTGCGATCGGCAAAGATTTTGTAGATAATATTTGTTCCGGCGTAACGACAAGCACCGGCATGACGATGAAGAACGGAAGAGAAGAGAAGGCTGTGAGATGACTTCAGCCAATATTACGCTCTCTAGGACGACACCAAGACAGGATGCGGCATGTACACGAAGAGAATATAAGCGCTGCGCCACCTAGCCGCGGGGTCAGTGGAAGACAAGCTGTCATACAACGCTACAGAAGTGACTCATGAACTGTATAGTTTTGCTTGCATTGAAAGTTTATTTGCAAATCACCATTAGCATGCGACACACCTTCGTGAATACGCAAAGTTAAGTATTGTCAATTTAACTTACTATAATAAACTCCAAATATGATGTGCTTGAATTGTCTAGCGATCTGAGGAAACACTATTTGTCGGTGCAAAGATGCAATAATTACTGCTAAGAATGCTGCTACTTTTAATCCTCCATAAAATCTTCGGGAAGGTGACAAAGTTGACATCCTGAGAGCAGCATCAGAACAGCAGGTGGCCGTGAGAGCACTCGAAAATGCTCAACTGTGTAAAATTTGCTTGTGAAAATATTGCTGCTTGCGTTAAACGGCCGAGCGGTTCTTGGCTCTTCAGTCTGGAACCGCGGGACCGCTACGATCGCAGGTTCGAATTCTGCCTCGGGCATGGGTGTGTGGGATGTCCTTAAGTATTTCTAAGTTCTAGGGGACTGATGACCTCAGATGTGAAGTCGCATAGTGCTCAGAGCCATTTGAACCATTTGCGTTAAACGTGCACCTCCTCCTTCGTCGTGTGCTGTGTGTTGAAAAACTCTTTCAGTTACAATAATTTGGTTTTTAACGTAATAAATGCAGGGGCGGCTAATATTTTCATCATATAAAGTGTATAACTACATTACTGTTATTTTCATTTCTGGGGACTAATATTTGGGTACGTGAATAAAATGGGGACTTCACGGTACACAATAGAAATTTTTTTTACTATTTAAATTGACTATATGTGATGGAGAAAAACACTTTTTTTAACATTGTGTGTTAATATGCACTTTGGACTTAGTTAACTGTGGAATACTAAGTCGTTGTTGTGAACAATGTACTGCTTTTATTCTGCATCAGTCCCTATTACGACTCTGCAGCTGTTTTCAAAAACTGTTCTAAACAAATCTGTAATGGTTGTACAAAGGCAACAAATGAAATTATTTTCCTCAATGTATTTCATATGTTTTTCTTTCTTTCTTAAGATCGTTACAAAAATGTGCTCTGGTTCAACTGGCTCTGAGCACTATAGGACTTAACTGCTGAGGTCATCAGTCCCCTAGAACTTATAACTACTTAAACCTAGCTAACCTAAGGACATCACACACACCCAGTCATCACGAGGCAGAGAAAAAATGTGCTCTATTACAGCTTGAGTAGATGGAGATATAATAGTAATGGAGCTATTCTATAAAGCTCTACATTTACCTTACTTATTGAGGAAGAAAGACTGAACATCTTTATAAATTTTGCAGTAGCATAAGATGCAAACAAAAGAAATTAAGAAAAAATCTGTTGGGTCTCTGGTGTAATCAGTGGCTTGCATAGTCAGAAAAGTATCAAAATCGTGGTTTGTTGGCACACGAAACTCCTCCAGTAAGTTACTTTCTAGCTTGTTTGTTGTTTGGCACGTTAGACACGTGCAGCTATTTGTGAAAATAGAGAACCATGGCATCTTAAAGGACCTGATTCCAAATCCTTCCTTGGCTGCAAGAACTCGCCGACTCCAACACATCATACGACGCTGCTAGCCCAAACGGCCCAGGGAGCAACAACGCGCAAGTGAACGAAGAGATGTCACAATAGCTAAGGCTTCATAACAGGTTAACTGATCAGTCAACTTCAGTGTCCAGGTTAGGTGGGGAACGAACTTCGTCGCTCTGACGACCACACATACAGACAGCATTGAAAACAGCATTTGCCCAAACCACACAAGGTACTCACGGTTCTGCGAAAACACTTCCACAAACAACTCTAACAATACTAAAACCAGTCCTTGTGGAACAACAGGGACGAATCACAATTCGACACACACAGAGAACCCAGAAGTGGTCGGCGACCAAATACACGTCGTTCAATGAGGCGACCGACCGAACGACATACCAAGGTTTTCCCCACTCAAGTCATGTTGTCGATAACGGTCGGGCGAGTCATTCCTGTCCGAAGTTGACTGCTGCTCCATCCCCACTGAACTCCCGACACACGACGACCCTGAAATACTAGCGGTCGCTCCAAAGATAGTACGACAGTGCTATTATCGACAATCGCTGCTGCTGCTGCCACTCACAGGCAGGCAAGCCAGCAACTTAGTGACGCCAGTAAATCGAATATGAAACGAGACAGCAGTACCTCGAAGACAAGATGCCAAGCAATAACGGCAAGAACACGAAACACTCACGGCTCAGTCATATGATCTTGAGTGGTACATCGTTCCTTGTATAATCTGTGAATAGCAGTGCATATAATCCATCCAACAGGAAATTTTCATGTAAGAACAGTTAAGGGAAAGTGCTGTTTCATATAATCTGTATAAGTGGTGTTCAACCTATGAATTGTTCCGCCATAGTGCACCATGAATGACTGCACCGTGACTGTTTGGTAGATAGTGGCAAAGAAGACAACTGCGGGAAATTTCATTTCTGACATCAACGCCTGTGATCTCGCAGGCATTCCAATTTAGAGGCTGATGAAATACACGTCTTACGCAGCCATAACCGCGGGGCTGATATATAACGCGTGACACTTAGCACCAACAGTGATTGTTGTTTTTCCGATCACTTTTAGTGATCGTTATAAGGATGATAACAGCGATAAACTATGGAAAGTTCTTTTTCTTTAATTTGTGAAGTGGAAATCAAAAGCGAAGTTGCTGAGGACAACAAGGAAAGTAGTAAACGAAGATCGGATCATTTAGGAAGTTATCATAAAAAAATATGCGGTAAGATTAAGAGAATGAAATACGAGAAATGATAATTTTCTTATTAGACGAATATCACTAAAAAAGCACTACTAGCGTCCTACGATGCAGCTTAGCGAGTGGCATATTATAAGAAATCCCATACGATTGTAGACGAAATAATTACACCGTGTGCTGCTGAGACGGTGTACAATGTGCCTGGAGAGCCCATGGCAAAACAACTTTTGCCCATTCAGTTGCCTGATTGACAGGTTGACGAGGCCGTTGATGGCAATAAAGATGCTCATTTAATTTTCTGTGAGTGATTTATTGACGAAAAAAGTAACTAAAACACGAAAGATCTTTTTTGTAAGGAAATGAATGCAGGTACGACAGGCAAATATTTGTTTTAAACAGTAGACAACTTCATGACAGAAAAACAAGTTAACTGAGCTCACTGTATTCCTGTGTGTATTGACGGTGCACATTCCAAATCAGGACGTTACACTGGTCTGATATTATGTGGATCCATTGATTTATCCATAGAGAAGCACTTACTTCGTAGCATTTGAATAATGATCTACGAGGGTCACTCCAAAAGAAATGCACAAACTTTTTTTCTAAATGCATCTTTTATTCTACATGTCTGAAAGTTTTACAGTATGTAGATACATCCTTTAGGAACAATATTTTAATTTCTCCACATGATTTCCATCCCTCTCAACTGCCTTACGCCATCTTGGAACCAGCGCCTGTATACCCTCACGGTAAAATTCTGGACCAACATGTTGGAGCAACTGTTTGGCAGCGTGCACAAGGGAGTCATCATCTTCAAACCTTGTTACACGAAGAGAGTCTTTCAGTTTCCCAAAGACATGATTGTCACATGGAGCCAGGTCAGGACTGTAAGGCGGGTGTGTCAGTGTTGTCCATCCTAGTTTTGTGATCGCTTCCATGGTTTTTTGACTGACATGTGGCCGTGCATTGTCGTGCAACAGCAAAACATCCTGCTTTTGCCGATGTGGTCGAACAAGACTCAGTCGAGCCTTGAAGTTTCTTCAGTGTCGTCACATATGCATCAGAATTTGTAGTGGCTCCACTTGGCATGATGTCCACAAGCAAGAGTCCATCGGAATCGGAAAACACCGCAGTCATAACTTTTTCAGCAGAAGGTGTGGTTTTGAATTTTTCTTATAGGGTGAATTTGCATGATGCCACTCCATTGATTGCCTCTTCGTCTCTGGTGAAAAATGATGGAGCCATGTTTCATCATCTGTCACAGTTCTTCCAAGAAATTCATCTCCACCATTTTCGTACTGTTCCAAAAGTTCGCTGCATACCGTTTTTCTTGTTTCTTTGTGAGCCACTGTCAACATCCTGGGAACCCACCTGGCACAAACCAATAACGCCAACACTTTCAGTATTCTGCAAACGTTTCCTTCCCC
Source organism: Schistocerca nitens (assembly GCF_023898315.1). Taxonomy (NCBI): domain Eukaryota; kingdom Metazoa; phylum Arthropoda; class Insecta; order Orthoptera; family Acrididae; genus Schistocerca; species Schistocerca nitens. The sequence goes on from NC_064621.1 coordinate 404,239,329, forward strand.
TATCACACCGTAGCGTGACAATTCGTTCACTGTGATGCGTCTGTCAGCAGTCACCAATTCGTTAACTCTCTGCACATTGTCCGGAGTGTGTGCAGTACGAGGCCTGCCGCTGCGAGGACAATCCTGAATATTGCCATGCCCGCTTTCATCAAGCAACCTGCTTGCCCACCGACTAACTGCACCGCGATCGACAGCAGCATCTCCATACACCTTTTGAACCTCTTGTGAATGTTTCCCACTGTCTCGTTTACACAGCACAGGAATTCTATGACAGCACGTTGCTTCTGACGAACGTCAAGTCTAGCAGCCATCTCGAAGATATGCTGTGACGGCGCCGGCGGAACAGGTTGAACTAAGTTTGAAAACAAGCGGGAAAGATGTATCTACACACAGTAAAGCTTTCCCACATGCAGAATGAAAACTTTATTTTTACAAAAATAGTGTGCATTTATTTTGGAGTGACCGACGTATATTAAGTACTGCAAATTGTCGTTAATGTAGTGAACTTTTTTAAAACTCGTCCTTATAAAACTATATTTGTTTAGACACATGTGATAGGATGAGGGGCTGAACATACATCTCTATTATTTTGTTTAAGCGCCCTTTGGCCTTCCACGGGAAATGTGCTATCGCTCACTTTTGAACGTAGGCCAGAAATCTATTACAATCTTTCTCGACGCTGTATTTCTATTAAAGGTCGCATATTTACCTGAGACGTTAAACTCACTGAATAAGCTTCTGCAAGTAAGAGAAAGTCCTTTCATTCAGCGTATTAACGAATTGTCAAGCTCGGAACAACAGCTTCTTCTTCGGATAAGAGAAATGAACGACAGAGGGGAAAATTACTATTTTCCATATTCACAGAATATTATAAAAGACAATGACATTGACCTTATGCAGATACGTTTTCTATAACTTTGGGACATTCATCCGAACGTCACTTCGAAAAATACATTCCTGAAACCCGTGATAGATTTTAGTAGGTTCAAAATCCCTTCAATGATTCTCCTCTTAGTTCAGTACTGCAGAAGAGGAAGAGTTGATAGAACTTTCATAAGATTGTTAATCAAAAGTGAAATTTTCATTAATGACGTTTTCAAGCTTTTGGTGTTCAGTCAGAAAAGCAATCTCTTATTTTTGTGACATTGAGATATGGGCTGTGGCTGTCACTAAAGCCGAGTACAGATTGAGGCTTGTGTGGAGAAAGAAATGTGTGTAGCTTTGTCATTTGACAAGTTGTGTAATACGAAGTAACTCAGGTGTCTGATAGAGGTGAGCAGTGCTTTGTTTGAAACTATTTTTATTCATTATTTCAGTTTTTACAATGTATGAGTCACGGAACCAACATAGTTGGTCAGGGAAACTACTAATACAGAAAAGTTGGGAACCATGGCTCGAAATGACTAGCATGTAGCCATATTCCAAACAAATCACGTTTTTGTAGCCTACAAACTTCCTCCTTCCATATCACTTGGTTGTGAAAACATGCGAACGATATGTAAGCTTGTATCTAAAAACCATCTCTTCGAAATTACTACATCTAAAGAGATCTATATTCTGTTTTGTATATTATAGTCACTATTTTCGCTATTTTTCCTACCTACTGATCCTTTTCATCGCCAATTTTATTCGTGGATGCCAGAGAGGTCTCACTAACCTGGAGCTTATTCTGTAAACGATCATCAGTGAACCAATTTCTTCTCTATCCATTTTACTTTTTCTTCGTTCCATACTTTGTGTTTCGAGATTATTTTTAACTTTCTTCTATAGAACTACATTTCAAATGCTTCCAGCCTCTCTCCGGACTTCCAATAGCCCACATTCTGCTTCCACGCAACACTGTGGTAAAGAGATAGTTCTTGAGGATGTTTTTCCTCATTTTAAAAATCGTGTTTAACAGCAGTAGAGTTGTATTATCGGAAAAAAATTCCTTCGGTTATGCCTACATCCGATATCTTTCTTGCCTCGGACATCTTGTCTTAGCCTTAAATGCGAAGATTTTGGGTTAGACTTTAGTGTGACTATTATTGGTATTATTGATATCGAATGAAACAATATGTTTAGTGTTATCAGTCACTGTTTATTTCTACAACGCGATTTAGATGTTTAAAGCTACATCAACAAGTGTATTTATTTGTATTAATTGACATTTGTGTGTTGTGTTACGGCTTTAGGGTGAGCTGTGGCACTGTTTGGTAGAGAAGCGAAAGACTATTTTAGAAAATGTAAATGGCTCTTTGGAGGTCTTTAACTAAAAACTGAACTTTCTCTGGCGTAATACATCAGTGTAAACTGTCGTACTTTGTAAACAAAGATAGGGTCCAGAAACGATAGGGCAGAGAACATATAGCTTACTTCCTAGATAGAATTCCTTCAGTTCTTCCACCGTTCTTCCACTACTGTATCTTTCCTAACTGTTTAGCCTAATAAGAGATGCTTCAATCATACCATTACAAAACTGTTAACTCAGATTCAGTGAAAGGTTCCGGTAATGTACTAGACAAGAGAACTGCTGTATCTAACAGAATAAATAAGGTCTCTGGACACTTTAAAATAGTTGTCACTAGTGGTTATACACGTTAAACGATAAACCACCCTCTTCGACAAGTGATGTCACAATTTTGCAATTTCTTTTTGTTACATTTAACATTTAAATCTACTTGTGTCCTCTGGATTCTCTAAAATACTCAACACTATGTGAAAGAAGGAAAAAAACTCCTGAAAGCCAGTATAGCGTTGTTTGTAAGTCAAATCATTCATCTGTTGCTATATGTTCAGTTCAATGCTGTGTCAAGTATAATATCACTAAACAACGGTAACGAATGTGCTTGCAAAAATACACTTACGAAAATACTTAATACTCTTTCCTTTGCTTGAAACAGTAAGCATACTCTAGCACTAACAAAATGACATTCGCAATAAGAAAAGCCACGTTTTGCTTCGAATACTCGACGCACAGTTCTCAGAGCTGTCATCGCAGCAGACTTCGCTTTTAATCAGTAATCGGGCTTTGTGGTCTCGGCAACCGCGAGAAATTGTTCACGGTAAACGTTTGCAAACATCTCGGTGTCTGCGGCTCGGCTCGTTCAACAGTAGCTCTCGTTATTGGGGCGGAGAGCAAATTTGATCTAAGGGAGAAGCCAGAATTCCCGTTTATTCAGTACGAAATGAAAACAGCGGGAGCGCTACTGAGGTACGGCAGCAGAAGCCAAGCAATTGCGAACGCCTCTTCATCGGCTCTCAGTGGGCCGCCAGGCGAAGTAATGGGAAGCGCGGAAAACTACCAGCCCAGAAAACGCACCTCCTTACGAGGTAACGAGTCGCATCTTTTATTTGTTCTACGGTCGGAATCCTGTTTTTCCTATGAAAATAAAATTTAATTCCTGTCCACTAGCATACGATCTGTAGCTAAATTCGTAAACATTCCGTTTTACTTCGAAAGCCTCGCGTCTTTATCGAGCATATGACTGTCAACGGCTGTACCGCTGACAGGATATTTCTTGAGATTATTTTAATACATAAGGTAATTCTCATTTATTGTTCAATCTAAACCGCATATTATCATTTAGATTACATGCTTCGATCACTCAGGATCATCTTCAGATCTAAAACAGAGTAAAACTAAACATATACCACCTAAAATTTTACAACAAGTAGAAAAAGAAATTTGAAAAAAGAAATGTAGAATTTTTTACTTAAGTAGTTGCCTTAGCAACCCGTCTTGTCTATTCAGAACCAGTACTCTCTCTGGCAATTGGAGTAAACGTTTTAGATACGTATATGTGTAGGCATGGGAGAGATAGAAGAGGGGGGGGGGGGGAAACGGGGCGGGGCAGAACTGAGGGAAGGGAAACGAAGCAGAAAGACGTTGGTAAATATTCTCAATAAAATACTAGTAGCGTAGAAAAATGTAAACGGCATAAAACAGTAAAATTATACATTAGAATGCAGTGATGGGCACTGAGAGCACGGAAAGGAGGTAAAAAAGGGAGAAAAGAAGGGTCAGTTAAACTCATGACCTCCCCGCCACTCCCTCCCTGCTTCTTGTTCGATTCTCTTCTACCCAGTCATCTTCATTTTCTCTTCCCCTCCCCCACCCCACCACCCCTCTAGAGCCAACTACGCGAATATCTGGCTGGGTTTCGAGCTAGTAGATCTAACACAGAGCAAATACAAACCCTCAAGACCATACTTACGTACCAGAATCGCGGCACCCGTACCTGGGTAGCCATCCTAGTGGACCTTCAAAAAGTTTATGATTCGACAGAGAAGCAGACCACGATGTCCACCCAATGAGAACTTGGCCTACATGAGACGCTCAAACCAGTCCAGGCCACTTTGAGCAACACCACCCCCAAAGTTAAATTTCGAGGTTAGCTGTCTGAGAGTTTCACCAATCAAACGGATGTCAGACAAGATGATGCCCTCTTGTGAATGCTCTTAGATTGCATACTGGAGATTTTTATAAACACTGTCTTCTTGTGAGTCAACAAATCGTATGAACATAACAGTATGCCCCTGGTAGCTGAGTGGCCAGCGCGACGGAATGTCATACCTAACGGCCAGGGTTCGATTCCCGGCTGTGTCGGAGATTTTCTCCGCTCAGGCACTGGGTGTTGTGTTGTCCTTATCATCATCATTTCATCCCCATCGACACGCAAGTCGCCGAAGTGGTGTCATCTCAAAATACATGGACAAGGCGAACGGTCAACCGACGGGAGGCCCTAGCGACACATTTCAATTTATGAACGTCTTCAGTTTTGCTCCCATTCAGAACTGTCTCTCTGCTGCCTTATCCTGTCCTGAAACAAAACTGGTCGTCGTCTAATAGATCCTAAATTTTCTGTTTCATTCTTTTGTTTATTAACCTTGTCAGCAGTTTCTATGCTTGAGCTATTAACCTCATTCTGCAACAATTTCCGAACTTATCGGCTTTTGCACTCTTCGGAACAGAGTGGGTGAAGTTTTTTCCGAAAGTTGATGTTGCGCCGCCAGTATCATAAATTCTCCACTCCAACATGAATAGTCCTTTCGTTGCCATTCCCCCAATGACCCTAGACATTCAGATGGAGTGTTATCTACCCCTTCAGTCTTATCTTGAGGCTTTCAAATCTATTTTAAATTCTGATTCTAATAACGGATACCCTATCTCTTCCCTAGCAACTCCTGTTTGTCTTTCGTGCGGGCCTTTTTTGCCTTGCCCTAACTGAGCTGCCCTGCTATCATACCGATGCAGGCAAATTTTAAAGAATGTGGGGCTTCTTCTTTACCTTTAGCTTGCCATAATATAGAAGTTATTCTCCTAACAGTAAATTTTTGTTGGAGCAGTGAGTATGCCTATGACCTTTTAACAGTGTTCACGTGGTGAAGTGGCTTAAAGCCGCGAAACCGGTAGAGTTTTGATAAACAACAACTTTACCAGCTGTGAGCGGAGTTTTTCCTATCATCATGCATTTCAACAGCTTCGGTTTCCCGGTATATAAAATAGTTTGTAAGTTCAGAATCACTTCCACATTAGTGCACCGTAACTGGCGATAGTGTTACTGACATGTGAATAACTTGACGCCAATTCGACCAGTCAGGTTGTCAGAAAACCAACGTTAGAATAGTTTCCAGAAAAATCTATAAAGCAATTCAATTACACTTCACAGACGCATAACATGCGCTAGTTCAACCGCAAATAAATCAACCTTTCATCAATATCACATACATCGGTACATGGCTCACTTTAGTATAGTTTCAAGCTCAGAAAAAACACTGCAAACGACCAATTATCGCTCTCAGTCTTACTCAAATTTACGCTCACACTCTCTCTTGAACATGAGGCGATTTCTAACAATACAGTTAAAAGTGGATTTTTAATCACAAAAATTAACTAACACCCTTACATGCAAATTTCGACTAGTATAACCTATGAACCTGTACCCACAATGATGAAGTGCCCTGAAGCTGACATAACTTCTCTAGAATACAATGCACATTGTTCTGTATGATTTGCACATCACGGAATGTCTGCAGCAGAAAGACATCCGATTAGCCACACATAACATGGAAATTTGCAGAAATTTGCCAGGGTGACACTACGGTCAACGATGAGGCCAAGCCGCTCTTCGGCGCTACATGCAGATGTGTCCCCAGATTTGCTAACCGAAACTGCTTTCATTTACAGCATGATCCTACGCGCGACCGGAGTCGATCGCAGACGGACGAATTATTGTTAACCAAACAGAATGACGCAGAAATTCCAGACCGAATGCTGAGGCACTACTTCCGATGTAATGCGCTTCCCACCATCCGCCGACTAAAAAGCAACCTCCGGGCCACTGACCCATCATCCACACGACGCAGAAACACTTGCTGCGCTTCCAACAACTAGCATGCGCGCGGCTTTCGGCTTACTCTGCCTTCATACCATCAGTTCGCTAGTGGTCGCAGCGGCGTGCGCTGAAAACCGCTATCCACGCTGTCATGTCTTGACCACAGAACAGTTTTTATTAGCGTAAAGGTGCACTGATTCCAGAAATCGGTACGGTCGCATGTGGGCATCGCGGAAGTACAAATCGAAAATCATACGAGCGTATCAACCTCCCCGCCTTAAAGAGAGCTGGGCGGGAACATTCATGGCGAACATGGAGGTCACAAAATGGCATTAACAACAAGCTTATATAATACCAACTACCCTTACGTCACCCAACTTAATCTGGTTCAAACGCACCCTACTCCTTTTATGCATCTGAATGTTTTCCTCGAGGAAGTTAACCGGAGACAGAAGTTTCAATATCTTACACGACCCTACAAATCACGGGAGACGTTCTCGCTTCCCACGCCTGGGTTCCCGGGTTCGATTCCCGGCGGGGTCAGGGATTTTCTCTGCCTCGTGATGGCTGGGTGTTGTGTGATGTCCTTAGGTTGGTTAGGTTTAAGTAGTTCTAAGTTCTAGGGGACTGATGACCATAGATGTTAAGTCCCATAGTCCTCAGAGCCATTTGAACCATCACGGGAGCATTTTACGGCGGCGCATTCAGTGCCCTCACTCTGTTCCCCAAAAATAGGGCACTCAATGCGTCGCCGTAAAATGCTCCCGTGATTTGTACGTGATTTGTAGGGTCGTGTAAGATATTGAAAGTTCTGTCTCCGGTTAACTTCCTCGAGGAAAACATTCAGATGCATAAAGAATTTATATGTCGCCGATGGCCACAGACGCTGCACGTCTACCTCTGTTGTAAGCGCGCGCTTGCCTTTCATGAGTCGCGAGAACATTTCTGCGCGCAGCCTCCCATCTCTCCCGTAGACTCTTAGGATCACCACGCTCGGGCAGTAAATCGTTTAAAGACCACAGATTACTTAAAGATGATTTCGTGTCCCAGCTTCAATTTTGCCACAGTTGTTCGGTGGGCTTCATGACACGAGGTGTTAAAGGCAAAGCTTCCCCAGGTCAAGCAACGGTCCCACCTCTTTTGCACCCCGGAACGGTTAACGATCATGGCAGATATCAAATTGCGATTGATACGCTCAGAAAATGAGGGCTGAGGCCAATACGGTGTGATTGTTATATGTTTAATCCCCTTGTTGAAACAAAACCTCCGAAACGCGCGGGAAGTAAATGCCGAAGTGTTATCGCTAACCATCTCCTTGGGAGCTCCAAACTTGCAAAGATACATACTAACTGCCGGATGCAGTAATGGGTCATGGGAGGGAACACATAAAAGCATATTCAATGACAAACACATATCGATACCAGCCTTAGGAAGCGGACCGAGATAATCTATGAATAATTTATTCATTGATTTAATTTCACTGGTGGAACACAAAAGCTCTTTCTTTACAATCTCGGACCTCCCTTCCATGTTAGCTGTATCTCTATTTTCATATTGTTCTTTTGCATATCCAAATGCCCTCCGCACAGAGACTGACGGAAGTAAGCCAAAATGGCAGGCACCAGTTTTCGCGGCATGCAGATCTTCACCCTGTCGTCGTACTTCGTACGGTCCCAACAGCTGCTTCTGCGAAGGATAGCTTTCCACCTCATGTCCTCCCTTCAACTGCTTAATAATCTGGTTTAAGTCCTGGTCTCTAAGCTGTTCCTACCCGAAATATCCGAGCAGCTCAGAAATCTAGGTTAAAATAGCCCCCTTCACTATTATCCCTAGACGTTCCACCACAGCTTCCGCAGGATTTTGTGCCGAGATAGTCTCAACCGGATCTTCCGTAATGACATCATCGAACATAAGACAGAGGGCGTACGCCACCTGATTTTGGGTGCCCCTTGTATGTTCGTCATGGAACTGAAAGGATGAAACGCAAACTGCCCAGCGGGCTTCTTTCCCAGTCTTACGCGGCTGTGTCAGGACCCAGCTAAATGCTTGGTTATCCATTTCTAAACGGAATCTTCTATGTTCAAGGTAGAACCCGAACTTCTCCAAAGCGCACAAAACCACCAACGCTTCAAGCTCGTATACAGGATAGTGACTCTCCGGTCCTGATAGCGCCCTCGAGGCATGAGCTACAGGCCTACGTTCTTCCTCTTGCTGTTACAGGAGAACGGTCGCGACGCCAGAATTAGATGCCTGAAATTGAACCATAAACGGCAAATTGAAATTAGGAATACCCAACACAGGGACTTTACTCACGGCACATTGCAATGCCTCAAACGCCGCTTGCTGGGATACCCAGCATTCGAAACTTTCGCCCTTCTGGAGAGCAACAGTTTATCCAAAGTTGGGTAGGAATTTCCTGAAAAAATTTTCCATTCTAATGAAACAAGATATTTCTTTCTCGTTCCTTTGTCTAGGAAACTCGTGAACTGCTCGCGCTCTACATTGGTCAACCTTCACCCATTCGGTAGACACAACATACTCCAGGAAGGAAATCTCACGCCAACGGGATCTTAGAGGGCTTCACGATCAACCAAGCTTCCGTAAGACGACTCGAAACTCGCCTGAGGTTTTCTAGATGCTTTTAGAAGTCCGGACTATATACTATTACATCGTCCAGATAACTGAAGACGCATTTAAGCTTGAGATCTCCTAATACCGAATCCAATAAATGGGACAGAACCGCAGCCCCTGTAGCCAAACTGAAAAGTATCCGATTAAACACAAAGAGATTATAATCGGTACAAAATGCTGTTAACGGGTTAGACTGTTCAGTTGCAGGTGTCTGATAACATGCTTGATTGAAATCGAGGATAGTGAAGAACTTCGTTGCGCTAAACCAAGTGAAGCAGTAGTGTAGGTCAGGAAAAGATACTGACACCAGTACTATCTTTTTATTCGTTGGTTCGTTGACTTGGGGGAGGGGTCGTAACAGCGAGGTCATCGGTCCCATCGGATTAACCGGAGAATAATCCAGAAAACACTGGGTTCGTTTTGAAGCATAGCATCCAAATATCATTCGGATACAAAATCCCTCCACCACAAGAAATTCAGTTGGCGAAGAAGACGTCACAATACTAAATTTACAACATACCTAACCACCCACCTACAACCTTTCACACGGCACCGACCTACATGCTTCATATTTTCCTCTCAAGTCCGGAAAACCCGTCATTTTTTAAATTTTTTTTTCTGTTATACCATACTCAATCCATTAAAGCTGCGCTGGTAACCGAATCCGTCAGTACGCGATCCTTTTCCCAATCCACCATGGCACACATTAACGGAACCTGTGTGTGATTAACAGCACAAATTCGGTGACCACCCCTCCCCCCCTCTCCCCCGTAGAGGTGGCACCCTTGCGTCAGCTCCTTATACGCTCCATATGGGGCTGCCCTCATTTCTTAACTAGATGCTGCGAGCTCCCACACTGAAAACACCTACGTCGCGTTTATCTCTCCGTACTAGCACTCGTCACCTTCCCTTGGCTTCCTATAGTTGCCATTCTTAGAGGCGTAACTTGTCATCTCGTCCCACCTGACATTTTCCGCATTAATAACCATCTGATCAAGTTCTGAAAAGGTGCCTGGCTTATTTGAAAACGTGACACAAATCCACCCTGAGGTCGCATCCCCTCCAAAATATTCGTAGTTGCCTCACCTTCAGTCTCATCGACACGTAGCGCAAGCTTTGCATCCGTATTCGTGCAACATAATCCCCCAAGAACGAATTCGCATCTTGTTCCCTGTAATAATCTTCATGTATTAATTCCTTCCTTCTACGTGAGCCTAAACACTCCGCCTAAGATTCTACTACGAGAAACCTGGAGAGATTCACCCTCCTGCGTAACTTCAGCAATTACTCTACGCAATTGAGCGTCCAGCAATGGATATATCATCTGGAATATCAATCTGTAGTTTACTTACAACATACCTGCCTGCTCCTGCTATCTGCACGTGAACCATAACACTCAGTTACGTTGTTATTAAAACTAACCGACAAAGTGCAGACACCCTGGTTGACGGGCAGGAGCGAGTATGGAAATTTACAAAACTGACTCAACATACTTTTATGTTAACTTCCTCTACCTCATTACACGCGTTACCCCCTTCTGCTTCGTCTTCTCCAGTTATGCTAAGAAGGGACAATTGCCATTGTATAGACAAGGCTTGCTCTTGCAAGCTAGATGCAACTTCCACGTTCCTCACATCCTCATGTACTGAACGGACATGACACCATTAATCCTACTGACCAGATGACATACCATGGCGTGCAATCACGTGAGCTGTGCACGTAAGGGGGAGCCTTCCACTATGGCAATACCTTCCTGAATAACAGCAAGCAGCTGCGAACACGCAGTGCATGGAGCACTTACCTCCCTGACCGTCGGCAAGGAGACATTTACAGGCTTCTCCAATAGCCCCCGCAGCCACTGGCATAATCCCACAGTCGTGCCCTCCTCGGATAGTTTCTAATCCGGAGCTCGTACTGCAAGAAATCCTTGGAAAAATATTTCAGTCCCAGAACACCGGATGATTTCATATTAAACCAAAGCTGAAACCAGAAAAACAAAGAACAATATTAGAATACAACAAAGCACTTCCTTCCAATACTACTGCAATTTAGCTAAAATACATTAATGTATGCCTGTCTACAACTTCGTACCCACGCTCTGTGCTAAGAGATAGAAACCTTCTCTTAAGGTTTCGAAAGGGAAAGTTGAGCTCTGGAGCTGGTCAAGCTAGAAAATAACGGTTCCTGTGTGATAACAGGCTGAGCACAGTAGCAGAATACTTGTTGATTGAAATGGTTCAAATGGCTCTGAGCACTATGGGACTTCTGAGGTCATCAGTCCCCTAGAACTTAGAACTACTTAAACCTAACTAACTTAAAGACATCACACACCCATGCCCGAGGCAGGATTCGAACCTGCGACCGTAGCGGTAGCGCAGTCCCAGACTGTAGCGTCTAGAACCGCTCGGCCACCCTGGCCGGCGATAATTTAATATTTGGCTAATTTTTGATGTTGGCAGAGTCTTGTTACATTGCTTGTTACAGCTTCTTAATATCTGCAGCTGATCTACTCTTATAAAAGCCGTTCGTCATCCTCTTTATTTCCTCCCTTTCCTCTTTTTCCTTCCTTAATATACCTACCCGTTTTCGCAAAGATATATTTTTCATCTTCATCACGTAATTTATTACGTCCTCATCTTTTTCTGACATCGTTCGCTATAATAAGCCTTATGGCGCTGGCAGATAAACATGTTCCGACTTCCTGGAAGATTAGAGCTGAAATTTTAGTTTACACAGGCTTACAATGTCACACACAAAATAAAGTATTCTTAATACATTAAAATCACACAAATTCTTTAGAATGTTGACTGAAGTTCTAAACTCGCAAACCTCCATTAAAAAACTTAGAACCGTTACCAAATATTTAAAGGCAATTACTGAAATTACTGTAATTAACCAAAATTTCATTTTCCTTAAACATTGGAACCAATACCCTTAAAAATTTAAAAAACATCCAAAGTGTTTATAATAATGACTGAAGCTCTAGATTGCCCAAATTTACTTTTTTTAACATTAAAATCAACTTTTACAAATATTAAAATCATCCAAGGTATTCTATTTCAATCAGTTTAACTTAATTTCAGAATCACTTCCACATTAGTGCACCATCGCTCAGATGACACGGTAGCAGTTGCCACGCTTCCAGTTATCGCCCGGCCTCGGCACACGGCTTACCCCGTCCTCTGTCGTAAGGAACGCCAGTTCCCTTCGGCTCTCTCGACACGCGCTTAAAACCGCTATCCACGCCTGGTATCTCTGACCACAGAATTAGTTTTATTTGCGTCAAAGCGCACTAATGCCATGAACTAGTTTTATTTGCGTCAAAGCGCACTAATGCCATGAATCGATAGGGTTGCATGTATGCATCGCAGAAGTACAAACTGAAAATCGTACGACCGTATCAATGACGTAGAGGAACCAGACTTTGAATTCAAAACTTTATTACGTAAAACGTTTACAGAATAAATTATAAATGGAAATATGTGAAATTAAATCATTATAACAAAGAATCCAACGAGCGATTCCAGTTACAGAAGCAACCAGCTACAAACACACTGAACAACAACACCGGCCGCCGGAGATCAGCTTTGCACAACAGTTAACAACTGCATAGACAGGAATTTTTGAAACACACAAATGATAAAATAATTACTACACATGAAATATTTCAGTAAATCATTTTCTGAATGCCAAATCTCGAGCTCGGGACTATATGTGAGCATTAACGTGATAAAACACACGTATTGACAAAACGTGAAGAAATTAGCAGTAGCTTAAAAATTATCTATAAAACAAACGTAACTTTAAACGACAATTAAAATTACCGGCTCAGATCTAAAATTTTAAGTAGCTAGATTAACTGTTATCCGCTCTGTTATCAAACAAATTATGGGTAACCACATTTGTGAATTAAATTAGTCAGAATATGCTTCAGGCAAATAAAACTGGGTGCGGTTTGTCACTGTTACTGTTAAATTTAAAAACAACAATATATTTTTTTTTCGAAACAGTAACGCTGTATAAGCAGCTCAACTTGGTGCCATACCATTATAAGGAAGCACGTTCCTAACTGCTCATTACAACTGAATCGTAATACTGGCGACGTTAAGGTGAGCATCACATTAAACCCATTTACCCCACGTAAACTGGTCCATGCTCACTTTTTCCAACTGCAGCGCTGTAAACCCTGCATAAATAGGTTATAGGTTCCACGAGCCATTTATCTATCTGCTGTGTTATAATGTGCGTTATGGTATTCCCAAAACAGAATTTCTTGAATTTGCTTGATGTAAAAAAAAAATGGCTCTGAGCACTATGGGACTTAACTTCTGAGGTCATCAGTCCCCTAGAACTTACAACTACTTAAACCTAACTAACCTAAGGACAGCACACACATCCATGCCCGAGGAAGGATTCGAACCTGCGACCGTAGCGGTCGCGCGGTTCCAGACTGTAGCGCCTAGAACCGCTCGGCCACCGAATAGAACTGCCAACGCCTCATTCTCATAAACCAAACATTCTAGCTCACCAGTAGAAGGAGCTCTCAATGGGTACACTACTGGCCGACAGTCTCCTTGACATCCTTGCAGCAGAACAGCTACACCAGAATTGGAGGCGTTTGCCTTCATTATTAATTCGGGCTGAAAACTGAATATAGCAGGGCAGGAGCATTACTTGTAAAAACGTGTTTTAAAGCATCAAAATCCACTCTCTACTCCCCCATCTCCCCCCAAAAAAAAAAAACTGTCACCCCCTTGCATCAAGGTTCATTAAGTGGTGTAGCCGACTGAGAAAATGTATTCATCCTTTCTTATCTACAGTGGGGGAGGGTTGAGGACGAAACTGATAAGAGTTTACTGTGTTCATGATCTATCTTTATTCCTTCAGCAGATACCAGGTGACAGGGAAAATTACACTATGTGATCAAAAGTATCCGAACCCACCAAAAGCATACGTTTTTCATATTAGGTGCATTGTGCTGCCACCTGCTACCAGGTACTCCACATCACCGACCCTCAGTAGTCATTAGACATCGTGAGAGACCAGTTTGGGGTGCTCCGCGGAACTCACGGACTTCGAACGTGGTCAGGTGATTGGGTGTCACTCTTAAACATCCCTAGGACCACTGTTTCCGATGTGATTGTGAAGTGGAAAAGTGAAGGGACAGTTACAGCTGAAAAGCCTACAGGTAGACTGACAAACAGTCGTAATGTGTAAGAAACAGTCATCATCCAGACCATCAGACAGATATTTCAAACTGCATCAGAATCCACTGCAAGTATTATGACAGTTTGGTGGGAGGTGAGAAAACTTGGATTTCATGGTCCACCAGCTGCTCGTAAGCCTCATATGACACCAGTAAATGCCAAACGATGCTTCGCTTCGTGTAGGGAGCGTAAACATTGGATGAATGAACAGTGGAAAAATGGTGTGTGGAGTGACGAATCACGGTACACAATGTTGCGATTCAATGTCAAAGTTTTGGTAAGGCGAATGCCCGGTGAACGTCATCTGCGAGCATGTGTAGTGCCAACAGCAAAATTCTGAGGTGGTGGTGTTAGGGTGCGGTAGTGTTTTTCATGGAGGGGGCTTCCAACCTTGTTTTGCGTGATACTATCACAGCACATTGATGTTTTAGGCACCTTCTTGCTCCCCACTGTTGAAGATCAATTTGGGGATGGCGATTGCATCTTTCAGCATGATCGAGCACCCGCTCATAATGCACGGCCTATAGTGGAATGGTTACGCTACCATAACAACCCTGTAATAGACTTGCCTGCACAATGTCCTAACCTGAATCCTATAGAACACCTTTCGGATATTTCGAAGCACTGACTTCTTGCCGGGCCTCACCGATCAATATCGATACCTCTCCTTAGTGCAGCACTCCGTGAGGATTGGACTGGCATTCCCCAAGAAACTTTCCATCACCTGACTGAACGTAAGCCTTCGAGATTGGAAGCTGTCATTAAGGCTAAGGGTTGGCAAACACCATATTGAATTCCAGCATTACCGATGGAGGACGCCACGACCTTGTAAGTCATTTCCAGCCAGGTGACCCGATACTTATGATCACAAAGTGTATTTTAGCACAAGCGGGGCTGATCTTGCTAGGTCTTACTGTTAGTGCTGTCTCCCTAAGATGTAATAAAATTTTAGTAAGATTATCTAGACGCTCAGGAAAATTATGGCTGTAGATTACAATGTCATCTAAGTACTTATAGATCCACTTCAATTTTTCCCCTAAGAATAACAAATGGAATAATACAGCAACACCAGTAGAGAAAGAAAAAGGCACAACGTTATGCTAAAACAGTTTGAAACCATTGCAAAAGGCCGTCAGTAGTGAAGACTGTTCAGCAACCAGAATTTGATGGTAATCCTGCTGAACAACTATGAAATAATGTGCCCCAGTAAACTGAGTAAACCTGAGCAAGTAGTCAGACTGCACTCTATCTTTTATTTGAGACCACAATATTCAACTACTGGTCTATAACTTTCTACCTCCCCTCTTGGCATCAGAAACATGGGACACGCTTACAGGGTTACATACGCGCAATAATACTATTCTTGAAACAGTTTACTAGATTTTTTGGTACTAAGATAATTTACTTGAAAAATGGAAGAATGTGGACGCCAGGGATAACTTTTCTCAGGGAAGAACTTGAAAAAAATAATCAAAAAGATATAGGAACTTAGAAAGGGAAAACAGTCCCCAAAATAAAGTAACTGAATAGTGTTGACCAACAAAGATCTCTATGGCTCGTAATAATTCTTTTTTAGCTATACTAACCTGTATTTTCCCTAACAAGGACATATTTTGTCCACTAACTGCACAGAGTTCTCAGTAGCAGAGGACAATTCACGGAACCTACAGATGTTTTTATACTTAAGGTGCCACTGATCAATTAGACATTACTACGATTTAGACAAGACATCTGTATGGTGCGAAAATTGAGTCCAAATAATGAATCAAAATTACTATTGAAAGGAATCCTCTAAATTTCGGATACTTGATAAATCTCACATTCCTAAAGGCCGTGAATTCAACCGAATATTTCGGGATTCCTGAGAACGATTGCATCGATAAAGTATTTTGGAAGAGTGTGATTTACGGGCAGAAACCCAAGAAAAATGCAAAATGTCTACAAAAAATATTGCCTACAACACATGCTTGTCCTCGTTTGGAGTATTGCATGATGCACTGTGCTGATGGATGACATCGAAAAAGTTCAAAGAAGAGCAGCTCGTTTTGTATTATCGCGAAGCAGGGGAGAGAGTGCTACAAATATAATACACACGTTATTGGGGTGGTAATCATTTAAAAAAAGGTCGTTTTTCGTTGGAACATTATCTATTTATGAAATTTCTCCTCGGAATGGGAAATAAATTTTATACCATCCTACACAGTGGGAAATGTTCATTGTAATAAAGTAAGAGAAAGGTTTAAGTCTTCATTTACAGCGTGCCCTGTTTAAGAGTGAAACGGCAGAGAAATAGCTTGGTGGTTTGATGAAACTTCTACCAGATAATTAATTGTGAATTGAAGAGTAGTCATATACTCGTAGATATAGATGTAAATCTCACTCTAAAAGACCACAAAAAGATTCACAATTAACAGCAAAGTAAACCCTACTTAAGGAAGGTTTAGCAGCGCCACATAATGTCTTGCATCCCTTGGTCGACCAGTTCCTTTGGTTTACTCGCTTCTAAAACCGGAAGCTGTTCCCAGGTTTCAGACATCTCGTTTTACAGTTCTATGTATTACACTCATGCTGACTGTACATAGAATGGTTCTCTCTTTCTCAGTTCACCCCCAAATTTCCCAGATAGTCCTTTATAGGTTCAGGAAGTCTTCTTTGTTGATTTGAAAAGCTAATACTCTCAATATTCTGAGTAATTTCATTGAGTTCGAGAGAACTCTCAGGTTTACTAATGAATATTGCGATAGAGTGACCTTCAGAAAGCACACCATGAGTTATGTTTTCAACTACTTCCCTTTCACCAGCCTCAACACAGAAGGCGAGTTGGGCTTTGTTAATAGTTTCAACATAACCGAGAGTAAAATGATTCTTGAACGTATCAGATAAACTTTGCTGAACCATTCTTTATTTTTAAATCCTTCAAGATTCTGCCTTACCCAATACCCTGTTCTATAATGCGTCACCCAAAGTGACAGTTATTGAACTACATAAAATAAAATCGTCATAATTTCTGAACGGTTTGCGTTAGGAAATTCACAGTGCGGGATTCGCCGCAGTGCATGATGGGAGTAAGTAGACGCTGTATAGTCCAGTTTAGCGACGAAGCCCACTTTCATTTGGACGGGTTTGTCAATAAGCAAAATTGGCGCATTTGGGGGACTGACAATCCACATTTCGCTATCGAGAGGTGTCTTCACCGTCAACGAGTGGCTATGTGGTGTGAAATGTCCACTCACGGAATAATTGATATTCCTTGATGGCATGGTAACTACCGAACGATTTGTGAAAGTTTTGGTAGATGATTTCATCCCCATTATCCAAAGTGACGCTGATTTTGACAGGATGTGGGTCATACAAGACGGACCTCGACTCTGTCGAAGCAGGAGAGTGTTCAATGTCCTGGAGGAGCACTTTGGGAACCGCATTCTGGCTCTGGGGTACCCAGAGGCCACTGGCATGTGTCTCGATTGACCGTCATATTCTCCGAATGTGAACACATGCGGCCCCTTTTTGAGGGTCTATATTGAAGACAAGATATACAACAAGAACCACAAAACTATTGCTGACCAGACAGCAGCCAATCAGGAGGTCATCAACAGCATTGATGTTCTGACGCTTCAGCGGGTCTTGCAGAATTTCGCTATATGCCTGCGCCGCATCATTGCCAATGATGGCAGGCATATCGAACATCTCATAACGTAAATCCGAATATCTCTAGTGACGTTTATACGTCTAATGAAGTGTGTTCAAGCCGTGGTTTCCAACTAATTTAATCTTTTTTCATACAGTTCAGTAATTGTCATTCTGTAAATGACCCTTGATCAATGGAAACGCAATTCGCATTATTAGAACATCAGGAACTCAGAGCAGTGTGATTAATCTTTGTGTCTCAACTGACAAAGAAAGAAACTATACAGTATGGGCACTAACGCCATTTCTCAATTTATGAATGCTTTGCAACATGACCATCACTTGAACTTCTGAACGGTTAAAGAAGATGCAAGATGCCCACATCACCACCTCCTGGTACTACTCCTCCATCTTGCTGGCTCCTTGACGATGAAAGGTTTCACCTATGAAGCAAATTGGTGCTGTTTCAGTTCTCTAACTGTTTCCTGTAATTCTTCTACTAAAGACGTTCCCTGGCTTCCAAATTAATCTGCCGTAGTCCACGTAATCAATTACTCGAATGATCAAGATGGACATAACATGATGGGGAATTATGTTGCAAAAGATTAAAATTATTCTGAATGTCAGTGAGAGACTCATAACAAATAATGAAGGCGTCAGTGACCTCATCGAGGATAGTGAAGATGACCTGTGCCGGATGGTTGCGTGTGTTCCTCAAGTGTTGGCCCACTTCAACAATATTGTTATCCACATGATTTCCACGAATTTTAAATTCGTAATCAAATGGGAAGCACATGTGGGGCAAGTGTAGCGTCTTTGATTATCAATCAACATGTTCGTGGTCCTGGGTTTGAAATCCACGACCGCTTACATTTTGATTAATAATCAGCATTGGCGGCCGAGGGCTTCCGGCATAAGAAGTCACCCGTATTCTGCCAAAGGCCTTGTCAAAGAGGGCGGAGGGACGAACAGATATTCAGGGCCCTCTCTTGTCTTTGGGATTGGAAACTGCTAGTAAAGGCAGAAGAATCAGCAATGATCAACGACATGACGATGCAGAAGGCAATGGAAACGGCAGCATCAAAAACACATAACGTGTCACCACAGGACATGTGGCCTGTAACTGAAAAAAGTGTCATGATAATCTTTCCATTGACAAAAGATTCCGAATTAGTCCCCCATTCGGATCTCCGGGAGGGGACTGCGCAGGGGGAGGCGACCATGGGAAAAATATTGAATAACCAACGAAGGGATAACGTTCTACGAGTCTGGGCGTGGAATGTAAACAGCTTGAATATGGTAGGATATCTAGAAAATCTGAAAAGGATATGAAGAAACTAAGTCTAGATACGGAGGGGCATCTACTGACCGGATCACCGTTTTTCAGTCATCCAACCGATATGGTCACGAGCCCAGGAGGGGCGCTGCAGGCGATGTCATCCTGTTAGCGAAGATACCCGTGTCGGTCGTCTGCTGCCATAGCCCATCTGTTGCAAGTCCCACATTGATTTCTAAGAGTATTGCACTCAGCGTTGCTTGTCTGTTAGGAATGACAACTCTACGCAAACGTCGCTGTTCTCGGTCTGAAACTGACAGCCGTCAGCAACGCGTTTTCCGTGATGATACGTAATGCTTGAAATTTGGTATTCTCGGCACAGTCTTGACACTGTGGATGTCAGGATACTGAATTTCGTAACGATTTACAAAATGGGTTGTCCCATGCATCTAGCCTCAACTAGCATTCAGACCTCAAAATCAGTTAATTCCATTCATGTGGCCACAATCACGTCGGAAATCTTTTCACGTGAATCATCAGAATGCAGATGACGGTTCCGCCAGTGTACCTCGTGTGCGCCATACTATCACCAGCTGTAAGTGGGCATGTCGCTGTCCATGACTTTTACCACCTCAATGTATATTTACATTGGTAAGCAGTAATTAGTAGTACCAACATCGTCACGAGTAACTAGATTCCCTTCTCTGTACCTTCGAAGAGTCTATTGCAGTATCATATATCGCATTAGTTTTGACAGACAAATTTTCTTATACCTAGTAGAACGATTTTTGTAACAGAGTAAAATATGATTTACAGATGGCGTGAGAATGGGGTCTTAATTTACAGAACTAAAATATGAAACATGTCTGACTACAGTGGTGTATGTGTATTGCAATATACACTCCTGGAAATGGAAAAAAGAACTCATTGACACCGGTGTGTCAGACCCACCATACTTGCTCCGGACACTGCGAGAGGGCTGTACAAGCAATGATCACACGCATGGCACAGCGGACACACCAGGAACCGCGGTGTTGGCCGTCGAATGCCGCTAGCTGCGCAGCATTTGTGCACCGCCGCCGTCAGTGTCAGCCAGTTTGCCGTGGCATACGGAGCTCCATCGCAGTCTTTAACACTGGTAGCATGCCGCGACAGCGTGGACGTGAACCGTATGTGCAGTTGACGGACTTTGAGCGAGGGCGTATAGTGGGCATGCGGGAGGCCGGGTGGACGTACCGCCGAATTGCTCAACACGTTGGGCGTGAGGTCTCCACAGTACATCGATGTTGTCGCCAGTGGTCGGCGGAAGGTGCACGTGCCCGTCGACCTGGGACCGGACCGCAGCGACGCACGGATGCACGCCAAGACCGTAGGATCCTACGCAGTGCCGTAGGGGACCGCACCGCCACTTCCCAGCAAATTAGGGACACTGTTGCTCCTGGGGTATCGGCGAGGACCATTCGCAACCGTCTCCATGAAGCTGGGCTACGGTCCCGCACACCGTTAGGCCGTCTTCCGCTCACGCCCCAACATCGTGCAGCCCGCCTCCAGTGGTGTCGCGACAGGCGTGAATGGAGGGACGAATGGAGACGTGTCGTCTTCAGCGATGAGAGTCGCTTTGCCTTGGTGCCAATGATGGTCGTATGTGTGTTTGGCGCCGTGCAGGTGAGCGCCACAATCAGGACTGCATACGACCGAGGCACACAGGGCCAACACCCGGCATCATGGTGTGGGGAGCGATCACCTACACTGGCCGTACACCACTGGTGATCGTCGAGGGGACACTGAATAGTGCACGGTACATCCAAACCGTCATCGAACCCATCGATGTAAGTTTAACGGCGTGTTCATTCTTTAGCCATGTGGTTAGTCCTTTTTACTAATGTTGTATAAAGCACATAGCATTGTTTGCACCAATCAAATTCGTAGGAAGTGCTTGGTCTGGTGACGCAATGCTTAGTGGCATCAGCGTGATATCATTCACGCACTTACATTTCCACATGTCGATCCAGCAATCTAAGGTTCTTTACGAAGTCCTATTGTCACTGTTATTATAACGCAAAATATTTTGTTGCATTGAAATTAAACATTAACACAGTAAACGAACGGTTCAGTTGGACCAGAGGACCGAGTCCATTCCATGGAAACACATCCCACACGGTTACTGAGCCACCACCAGTTAGCACAGTGCCTTGTTGACATCTTGGATTCATGGCTTCGAGGGATGGGACTCATCCGACCAGGATACGGTTTTCCAGTCGTTCAGGGTCGAACCATTGTGGTTACGAGTATAGGTGAGGCACTGCGAGCGATGTCGGTGTCTGAAAAGGCACTCTCGTCGGTCGTCTGCTGCCATAGTCAATTAACACCAAATTTCGCCACTCTGTCCTAACGGATACGTTCTTCGTACATGCTACATTGATTTCTGCGGTTACTTCACGCAGTGTGGTTTGTTTGTTAGGAAAGACAAATCTACACAAACGCCGCTGCTCTCTGTCGTTAAGTGACAGCCGTCGGCCACTGCGTTGTACATGGTATTCTCGGCACGCTCTTCACACTGTGTATCTCGGAATACTGAATTTCCTAAATAATTCCTAAATGCATTGTCACATGCATCCAGCTCCAATTACCATTCCGTACTCAAAGTCTGTTCTACATCTACATCTACATTTATACTCCGCACGCCACCCAACGGTGTGTGGCGGAGGGCACTTTACGTGCCACTGTCATTACCTCCTTGTCCTGTTCCAGTCACGCATGGTTCGCTGGAAGAACGAATGCAGGAAACCCTCCGTGAGCGCTCAAATCTCTCTAATTTTACATTAGGGATCTCCTCGGGAGTTATAATCAGGGGTAAGCAATATATTCGATACCTCATCCAGAAACGCACCCTCTCGAAACCTGGCGAGCAAGCTACACCGCGATGCAGAGTGCCTCTCTTGCAGAGTCTGCCCCTTGAGTTTGCTCAACATCTGCGTAACGCTATCACGGTTACCAAATAACCCCGTGACGAAACGCGCCGCTCCTCTTTGGATCTTCTCTATCTTCTCTGGCAACCCGACCTGGCACGGATCCCACTCTGATGAGCAATGCTCAAGTATAGGTCGAACGAGTGTTTTGTAAGCCACCTCCTTTGTTGATCGACTACATTTTCTAAGGACTCTTCCAATGAATCTCAACCTGGTACCCGCCTTACCAACAATTAATTTTATATGATCATTCCACTTCAAATCGTTCCGCACGCATACTCCCAGATATTTTACAGAAGTAACTGCTACCAGTGTTTGTTCCGCTATCATATAATCATACAATAAAGGATTCTTCTTTTTATGTATTCGCAATACATTACATTTGTCTATGTTAAGGGTCAGTTGCCACTCCCTGCACCAAGTGCCTATCCGCTGCAAATCTTCCTGCATTTCGCTGCAATTTTCTAATGCTGCAACTTCTCTGTATACTAGAGCATCGTCCGCAAAAAGCCGCATGTAACTTCCGACACTATCTACTAGGTCATTTATATATATTGTGAAAAGCAATGGTCCCATAACACTCCCCTGTGGCACGCCAGAGGTTACTTTAACGTCTGTAGACGTCTCTCCATTGAGAACAATATGCTGTGTTCTGTTTCCTAAAAACCCTTCATTCCAGCCACACAGCTGGTCTGATATTCCGTAGGCTCTTACTTTGTTTATCAGGTGACTGTGCGGAACTGTATCGAACACCTTCCGGAAGTCAAGGTAAATGGCATCTAACTGGGAGCCTGTATGTAATATTTTCTTTGTCTTATGAACAAATTAAGCGAGTTGGGCCTCACACAATCGCTGTTTCCGGAATCCATGTTGATTCCTACAGAGTAGATTATGGGTTTCCAGAAATGACGTGTTAAGTCTCGTTGTGCGACCATAATTACGTATGTAACCTTTTCATAGAAAATAACTTGAGTACAAATGACAGCTCCGATATCTCATCGCTCTTTTATGTCTTGCAAATGCGATACTACTGCTATCCGTATATGTGCATACCGCTGACCTCATTGTGTATACCTCACCCTAGTCTCACTACGTCGCATATACGCTGCGTCTACACCATCAGACGGAAACTGTTTGATCGGCCCTTGTAACTAAAGTGCAAGGGCCCTTTGACAATCGAGCTACCGTAGAAAAATGAAATTTCGTGCAAACATTTGTAACGATATGAGGAAAAGCGATAACGAATAAACCATTGAAAGACAAGCAGTGTAATTTTCAAAGGATTGGGTAACATCTGTTGTTTGCATATCATGTTTACCTTACAGGTTGAAAATATTGCTCTAAGTGACGACCATCTCCATCCACGACCGCACTAGAGATTTCTCTGCTGCTGCCCGAAACAACGGTGGGCCATGGAGTGCTCAGCTGTCGTGTCACAGATCGTGCACTGGTTGAAGATGGCACATTTTGTCCAGCACTGTCAGCCATGGCAACAATAGCTTGTACGGCAAGTTTTGGTACTGTGGCCGTTTATTTTTCCAGTAAAAATTCGTAAATTGACAGTTCATTTTAGCTTGAGAATCACGTTCTTCAAGCCCGGTGAGCGAAGAGCGCCTCTTCGTACACCTTCAGTGCGTTTGCACCCTTGAACAGCATCATTACTAATGCTGTTGTTTCGGTAGAACAGCTTTACCAGTGAAGTACGCTGAATTTTCCAGACCCAAGTTGACTCTCTGCAACTGTAGTGGTGCTTGTGTGTCATTCCTTCTTCGCCGTGCCAGTACCGGCGCTTAAAGGCAAGGAATGACAGCAATACGGGTAACACCGCAAGTGCTGCAGCGCACACTCTGAACATAATTCCTATAAAGTTGAGTACCTATACTGTAATATTTCTCCATTTGTTTCAAGTAGCGAATTTTTTATTATAACCGCCCTGTATAAATCTGGTGGAGACACAAGTGTTTTGGAAAACAATGCTCAGCGCACGTTGTCGAACCAGGGACTCCGCAGCAAATGACTCTTATATTTTTCCATGTTACGAAAGCAGTCGGTACGGGATCTATGGGACTGCCGTGCCTACTCGTATGAATCACTGTTCTTGTCTTATTACCTACATGGTCGTGCCTGGATACACCGTCGTCCAGGCGAGCAGCTGTCCGAAACGTGCACTGCTCCACAAATGCAACCCTAAGCTGAAGTGGACATACACCTGCGCTTCTATGAGACCAGTGGCAGTATGGTAGTAATCTAAGCCAGAATAGCCACTGTATACTATGTGAATGCTGTTATGAATGCAGTTACGGACCACCTGTTTCCGTTAAATCTGAATTCCTTTTCCGCTGAAAATCTTATCTTCGACCCGGGTAACAGTAATGTGTCGATGTTGTCACTTAAAGAGAGATTTTAATTATGTGTGAAGCTATAATGGCACCAACACTAATGAAGAAAGTTTTATGGTTTTTTTCTGTAATTAATTAGTGTAAATACTCTTGGACGTTTTGCAGTATTATATGCAGTTATGTAAGATGTTGTATATTGCAAACATGGGAAAAAATACGTTTCACATCTTAGATCTGAAGGTGGATAGATGGTTAGCCGAAACTATCAATCAACCCAGATAAAGAAAATATCATGTGCAATATTGACTTCATGGGTATTCAATCCCTAATGTAAAAAAAAAAAAAAAAAAAAAAAAGTTACAACAGATCATGTAGCTCCTGGATGACAATGTCAACAAACTTGGAGACGACAAATAGTGAAGCAACTAATTTTAGTTTGTGCACATTCAGCCCAATGAGGACAAACAAAATGCTATTCGTGTCTCATATTCACTGCATCCAGACAAGCTCTCTTCAACACCTCCGAGCAAAGAATACAGTTACGTACATCCTTTAGAGAAAAATTATTTACAGTGCTTAAAACAAACAGGGAAAAAATTCAATAGCGCCATGAGCATAAATTTATGATCTTAAGCAGCACACAGACGGTTAAGCTTTAATCAAAATCTATGAAGCCACTGCCGTTTTATCTGTCCGCTATTTCTGAAGTACGTTGAATGGGTACCAATAAGGCTAACAGGAGATAATGAAAGTATACAGAGAAGAAAAGGACGAGTGGTCTCAGGTATGTTTGACTCACGGGAGAGTGCAGAGAAATGTTGAAAGAACTGAACTGACAGACGCTTCAACACAGGCGTTAACTACATCAAAAAGTCTACTAAAACGCTTGAAGAACCTGTTTTAAATAGAGGAACATACTACAATCCTCTACATGTCGCTCCCATAGGAATCGTGACGAGATTAACTACAGCACGCACAGACGCATTTAAACAACCATTCTTCCCTTGCTCTATACGTGAATGGAAAGGGAAAATACCCTCATAATTGGTATAATGGGACGTACCCTCTTCCATGCACTTCACAGTGATTCAAATATTATAGACATGGAGGTAGATCATAAAACGTACCCTACACTCGCATGCTGGAGCGTATGGCGTTACAGTACCTTCAGATGAGTGCAAACTGTGATGATTCCTCACCTACAAGAGGGTTTGACAATTAAAAACCTGTTATCATTAGTGTTATGGCGTGTTTTAGCCGGCGATTTATGAAAATAAAGTACAACAAATAAACTGTCATCAGCAAATATGTACGATAATACCCAACAGGTTTTCGTAGAGTACATAAACGCAAATTTCGAATGTGTCGCAGTTTGTACGTGGACGTCAGCTGAAGCAGAGACAACCATTCTCAATAAACGGCAGTCAAAACTTACGGAATTCTTCAAAAAAGAAATTAAGGAAACCCAACATAAATTATATCCTCATTTAAAGTCTGTACAATCTTACACAAGAACATAAGAAGCAGTTCTTGAACTTCATATGCAAGACATCGTTAAATGCGGTCCCTGTAGGTGAAAAGCTGTATCCGTGGCCCCCACGTGTCAATACGATACTGCACATTCCTGCAAATATCAGACATCGGTAATTAGACCAAAATACTACTAGCTACTGTCAATAGACCGGCCGATGTGCAAATATCTACAGCATACATCCTTCGACATGACAGGCCATTCAGCTTCATTCTCTAAGTGGATAAATATACACTGTTATTTGGGGATAAAGCAATTGACGGAAACAGAACATAGATATCGACTGCAAATAGCATGAGAAACTTTCCTAAAAACGACAAATTTGTTTATAAATTTAGTTGTTATGCAGCCTTTTCGTAAAGTACACACATCAAAAAACGTTTTGCGTCACCTCGATTCCGAAAGTTCCAGAACCTGTACAGGAAATTAGAATAGAACATAAACATCATTTTAGCCCTTTTTATTGCTCATGAATACCCCTCCTTGCATGTTGTACCACCATACAGAGAGACCTTCAGAGGTGGTCGCCCAGACTGCTGTACACACCGGTACCAATAATACCCAGCAGGTCGTCCTCTTGCATTGATGCATGCCTGTATTCGTTAAGTCATACTATCCACAACTTCATCAAGGTACTGTTGGTCCAGATTGTCGCAATCGTCATCGGCGATTCGGTCTGGATCCCACAGAGTGGTTGGTGGGTCACGTCGTCCATAAACAGCCCTTTTAAATATATCCCAGGTATGTTCGACAGGGTTCATGTCTGGAGAACAAGCCGGCCACTGTAGCCGAGCGATGTCGTTATCCTGAAGGAGGTCATTCACAAGATGTGCACAATGGGGGTGCGAATTTTCGTCCATGAGGACGAATGCCTCTCCAGTATGCTGCGGATATGGTTGCACCATCAGTCGGAGGATGGCTTTCACGTATCGTACAACAGTTACGGTGCCTTCCATGACCAACTGTTGCGTACGTCGGCCCCACAAACGCCATCTCGAAACAGCAGCGAACCTCCACCTTGCTGCACTCACTAGATAGTATGTCTAAGGCGTTCAGCCTGATCGGGTTGCCTCCAAACACATCTCCGACGATTGTCTGTTTGAAGGCATATTCGATACTCATCGATGAAGAGGACGTGATGCCAATCCTGAGCAGTCCATTTGGCATGTTCTTGGGCCCATCTGTACCGCGCTGCATTGTGTCATGGTTGCAATGATGGATCTCGCCATGGACGTCGGAAGTAAGCTGTGCATCATGGAGCATATTGGGCACAGTTTGAGTCGTAACACGACGTCCTGTGGCTGTACGAAAAGCATTATTCAACATGGTTGAATTGCTGTCAGGGTTCCTCCGAGCCATAATCCGTAGGTAGAGGTCATCCTTGTAGTCCTTGGGCGGCCTGAGAGAGGCATGTCATCGACAGTTCCTGTATCTCTGTATCTCCTCCATGTCCGAACAACATCTCTTTGGTTCACTCCGAAACTCTTGGACACATCCCTTGTTGAGACCCCTTCCTGGCACAAAGTAACAATGCGGACGCGATCGAACCGCTGTACTGGCCATCTAGGCATGGCTGAACTACAGACAGCAAGAGCCATTTACCTCCTTCGTGGTGGAATGACTGTAACTAATCGGCTGGCCGACCCCTCTGTCTAATAGGCGCTGCTCATACATGGTTGTTTACATCTTTGGGCAGGTTTAGTGACATCGCTTAACAGTCAAACGGAGTGTGTCTCTGATACAATATCTACAGTCAACGTCTATCTTCAGTAGTTCTGGAAACCAGGGTGATGCAAATCTTTTATGAAGTGTGTATTTTTTCTTTATGGTTGCTTACGTCTAAATGAAACATGGACCATCAACAATGTAGTCATGAAGAGTGTAGAAGTCTTTTAAATGTGATACTAAAGAAGATTGCTGAATGTTAGACGATTAGATCGAAAGAATAATGAGTCAAATTGTGGAGAAAATAACCTTAAGACACAACTTGAGTGAAAGAGGTGACTGGTTGATGAGGCAGTTCCTGAGACACCTAGGAGTATAACTTTTTGATGGAACGTTATCAAGCCATAAGTACAGTGAGCAGATTCAGGTGAATGTAGGCTGTAATTGTTATGAATGTATGAAAAGGCTTTTTTTCAACTACTGAGTAACATATGATTAGCCAATAATCTGGTTGTTTGTTTTGATACAACGGAGAGTGTCTCTGCATCACATGCGCTCGACATGTGTCAGGCGACTTTCACACGCCATCAAACAGCGACATTACCAGCGTCACCCGCCCCTGACATTGACAGCAGCAGAATTAGTTCGTTTACGATATAGACAAACAATCAATTTCAGAATAGCTTCCAATTAAATGAATGTTACGCAGAAGCTATGGATGAGAAATTGAAGCAAATAAAAAAAGAGAAGTATTTCAAGGCGTCTATTCCCAACACTGTAAATATAATTTAGCATACTGAGAGATGTGGGAGTACGTAACGGTTACTGGTGTGCAGTTGCTCTTCTAAACAGCTCTTCATACAAGCTAACAAGTCGCGTCTTTACCTGCGGTTATTCATTCTTTAGATACTGCGGCTACGCATGGCTTTGTTTAAAAAAGAATTGCTCGATGTATTCAAAGGGTCGAGCCGCACACATCTGCTTTCATGCACCGCAGCTGATCCGCTGCAAATATAAAGCTGTAGCTATGATCCTGCAGTAAAACATTCCATGCAATGGCTAGAATTTCGAGTTAATAAAATGCTCAGAAATATAAAATGAAAGATAAAATACAGTTTAATAAAAAGGGTTTTATTCTAACTTCTGTATCTGCTGAAGGCTACAGAGAAACATGTTAAATGTTGTCTATTCAAGAAAGGTCATCTCAGATAAACGGTAAATAGTGTTATGATATTGAGTTAAAATGCAGATAGAAATTACCCTTATTGAATGCAGTAAAGTTCCGCTGAGAGCTTTGCGAGAATGGTAGCAAAATCCCCAAACTAAATAATCATGAAAGACTCTCGAAAACTAAGTTTATTTCGTGATCACAATACACGGAAGATTCGCCAGTTTAAAATAGTTCAGAGTTCAAAATGAAGATACACAAATTAACACAAGCGATATGAAGAATAGTGTCACATACTCTGTCTGTTCTCAGCCGGCAAGACATATAGTCGCACTCTGGAACACATTCAGACTTCTCGAAATATAAAGACCCTTCAGCAGTTACAGTACGGTTGCAGCCGTTCATAACCCAGAACAATCACCTACATAACTTAATCGCGCATGTTAATCTTTACAGATCTTCCTTCATCTACAACTAGTCACAAAGTTTTTAGAATCGCTTCCTTAAGCTCTTCACTCAAAAAGTCCCCTTCTGCGCTTGACTCCAGCAGTGTGCCGTCACTGTCCAACTCTCGTTGGTTGAAGGCCATCCCCACAAAAAAATACAACGTTCTCAAGCTCTGCAGACATGATTTGACTCACTTGACCAATTTCCCGCACTAAACTGACATATTATAACGATATATAATAAAGGAAATCTTATAAATGTCCTATTACAATGACGCCATTTACAGTAAATATAAATAATAGGTGTTTCGTAAATAAATAAGCCAACATTGTTTCACAACTGCGCTCATAACAACGAATAGTTATTTAATATAATTTAAACAATTATTTAAGCCTGCTTGTCAGAAGTGTCTTTTGGAAATCTTTTGCAAACGCGGGGTCCGCTAACACATACAACCGACCACGTTAAAATTAGCACAGTTTTTAATAGCACTTACAATCAGCACATACTTGAAGTTACTGGAAAAATATTAAAATATACATTAAATAAAATCAAAAATATGACAAAATATGAGGTATTCATGTTGCATTCATTTTCTGTGTAAATGTGGAGAATAAGAAGTTCTGGAAAACATTTGCATAATTTAAAAAATTTACAAGGG
Source organism: Schistocerca nitens (assembly GCF_023898315.1). NCBI lineage: Eukaryota > Metazoa > Arthropoda > Insecta > Orthoptera > Acrididae > Schistocerca > Schistocerca nitens. The sequence goes on from NC_064621.1 coordinate 404,269,167, forward strand.
ATCGTAAACTAATAAATAAAATAGATACAGCTACGTTGCTTTCAGGGATGATAGCTATAGTGCAAAGATATTGAGATATTATTGCGTCATTGGATGCACCTCATTTTTCTGAGGTATCAAATGTTTTCCGATTTCTGTTAATATTTTATGTGAGTAATTGTCGAATCTCAAAGAGCTGCAACTTGGATATCTTTAAGAGTGTCTGACACTCCACCGTTTCCTCAAGCATATTCTGGATAGAGGCAGTGCGAGCGTGAACCGTCCAAATTCCAGCTCCGCGATTTACCCGTTTCTGGTGACACAGTCATTGTTTCTGCACCTGTCTGACCGGAAACGATCATCTAGCTAGGCTGGCCGCAGCGCTCCCTTGATCGTTTACGTTTACAGATAACAGGAGCGGTCGTAGACATTCCTCTGCGTAACTCCAGACGACATCCTTGTCTCTGATGCACACACGTCATCTAGTAGAATGTACTAGCCTCTATTATTCAAGTAATCTTCGAGTCCCGTGTTTACAATGCGGTGACAAAAGTCATAGGATAACTCCTAGTATCATGTCGGACATCCTTTTACCGCCGTACTGGAAAATCTCGAAGTGGAGGTAGCTGGAAGTACCATGCAGAAATTTTGAGCCCTTCTGCCTCTATAAGCATCCATAACTGCCAAAGTGTTGATGGTTCATGATTTTGTGCACTAACTGACCTCTCTTTATGCCCCATAAATGTTCAGTGGGATTCATGTCGGGCGATCTGGGTGGCCAAAACATTCATTAGATCTGTCCAGAATGTACTTCAAACCAACAATGAACAATTTTTGCCCAGTTACGTGGCTCATCGTTGTTTTGTAACATGAAGACCATTAATGGCTGCATATGGTCTTCAGGCAGCCGAACATAATATCCAGTTAATGATCGGTTCACTTGTTCCAGAGGACCCAGTTCTTCCATATAAACGCAGCCCACACCTTTATGGAGCCTCCGTCAGTTTACACAGTGCGTTATTGACAACTTGGGTTCATGGATTCTTGGGGACTGAGTCAAAGTCGAACGCTATCATCAGCTCGTACCAACTAAAATCGGGACTCATCTGACCAGTTCGCAGTTTTCCAACAGTCTAGGGTCCAATGGATATGGTCAGGAGCCGAAGAGAGGCGCTGCGGTTAGAAAGGCATCCCCCCTAGTCGTCTGCTACCACAGACCATTAACGCTGAATTTCGCAGCACTTCCTAACTAAAAGGTTCGTCGTACTTCGCACGATGATTTCTGCGGTCATTTCACACGGTGTCGCTTGTCTGTTGGCATAAACAACTCTGCTGCTCTCGGTCGTTAAGTGAAGGCCGTCGGCCACTGCGATGTTCGTGGTAAGAGGTAATGGCTGAAATTTGGCATGCTCGACACACTCTTGACACTGTGGATCTCGGAATTGTGAATTGCCGAACGATTTCCGAAATGCAGTGTCCCATGCGTCTAGGTCAAACTACCATTCCGCGTTCAAAGTCTGTTAATTTTTTGAATGAATAAACCACCGTTTGACAGTTTGTTACTGCATTTATCTCCTGTACTCTCCAGATTTATGCTATTATGCCATTATAAAGTTCACTGCTAAATGTTCTTAGATCCTTAACGTGTCATATTTTTTAAGCAGTCCATAGTAGGTATACAACACTAATACAAGCTGTGTGTTAATCTTGTTTACCTACTTTGGGCTGCCTTAACAGATATGAGATGTTAGTGGTATAATAACCTTTAGCATTGTACTTCAGAATGGATGAAAGCCAAGCTGTAGATAGTACAGAAGATAAATAGAATGGAAAATCCAGAACGGAATAATGACAATAGTATGAAAAGGATAGTTTCTACTCACCGTATAGCGAAGATGCTGAGTCGCAGATAGGCACAACAAAAAGACTGTCAGTAAGTATGCTTTCGGTAAAAAATGGAAATGACTTGTGGCTAGGGCCTCCCGTCGGGTAGACCGTTCGCCTGGTGCAAGTCTTCCGAGATGACTTGCGTGTCAATGGGGATGAAATGATGATGATAAGGACAACGCAACACCCAGTTCCTGAACGGAGATAATCTCCGACCGAGTCGGGAATCGAACCCGGGCCGTTAGGTACGACATTCCGTCGCGCTGACCGCTCAGCTACCAGGGGCGGACCAACTTTTGGTCAAAAAGGCCTTTATCGGAAAAAGAAGATATACACGTACACTCTAACACTTTCAAGTAAACGGAAATCACATACACCTGACCACAGTCTCTGGCTGCTGAGGCCTCAGCAGGCTCAACACCATTGAAAACTTATTTTGTTAATTGCCGCCGTGCGGCCATAATTACGTCGGAAACGTTTCCACGTGAGTAACCTGAGTGCAAACGACAGCGCCGCCAATGCACTGACGTTCCATAGCCTGTGTACGCGGTCCTACCGCCATCTGTATATGTGCGTATCGCTATTAAATGACTTTTCGTCACTTCAGTGTGTGAACATTTTCCATGTGCTCAGACCTCCACTAAGTCTGATATAGGGGATCGTGTCAGATGCATTCCGCATATCTAACATCACAGAATCTGCCTGTTGCCCTTCATCCTTGTTTCACACTATATCATACAGGAAAATGAGATGTTTCTCACGAACGATGCTTCTAAATCCATGCTGATGTGTGGGCAGTAACTTTTCTGTCTCAAATAAAATATTGTATTCGAACGTACAATACGTCTCAGAAATCTGTAGAAATCCGCTGTTAGTGATATTTGTCTGTAATTTTGCGGGATCTTCCTTTTACCCTTCTTGAACACTGGAGCCATCTGCGCCTTTTGAAAGTCGCTTGGGGCTTACCGCTGGACGAGAGATTCGCGATGAATCCAAGCTAAATAAAATGCCAATGCCTTAGAGGAATCTCTGTAACAATGAGTTAGGATTCCATCCGTACCTTCCGACTCACCTACATTCAACTCTTTCACTTGATTCTCTGCGCCATGGGTGCCTATTGCAGTGTTCATCACATGGGAGTCTGCGTGATTGTCGAACGATGGAAAGTCTCTATGAGCGTCTGGCGTCGATGATTTCTTATACCCAAAGTTTTACACTTCAGCGTTCCGTTTACTTTCTTCTATTGCCACAGCAGACTTGAGAACGAATGGTCATACAGAAGTCTCGAATCACTTGGTGACTTTACGTGGGACAAGAATTTTGTTGTTTGGTGTATTCGCCATTTACTTTCTTCAAGACATCTGCACAGTGTATAATACTAACTGATGACAGCTAACCGTTATTCATTGATTGCTGCATTACATTATCGACAAGCAGATTTCTCAACGCAGATTCAGACCATAATTCACCATTGTTCTTTCTGTTTCCTGTTCTTTTGTATTACCTTCACATTTCTGTAAAGCTCCTCAAAATCACTCAGCCGTAGTATAATTATCTATATAGTATTCTTAACCACGGCAAAAGTTTTCTCTTTACTTACTCAGGTAAATTCGCTTCCACTTTTGGACACTTCTAAATAAAATCTCCTACTTGGAATTCACATCGAAGAACTGCAATTGCACACGTAGATATAAACATCAATGATTTCGTTGTCTTCTGGTTTTTTTCCGCACTTGGAATAACTTATCAGTGTACAATTATAATTTACTGGAAGCAGTAGATGTGCTTGAAGATGGAATGGACACGTAGCGTTAATAAAGACAATGAAGTTGCTATAGAAGCGGTTTATCGATGGCACATTCTAAATGATACGCAAGTGTTACTGTAACATAACTTGAACGTAGGCGAGCTGATTGGTCGCCTACAACGGCTACGAGTTAAGGTGAATTTGTTGCACGGCTTAACGCTGGAGCAACGACGAGGACCTAGTGACTGCAACGGAAGGCGCAGGTCATTCACATTTTCAAGATGGGTCGTAGGACAAAGACACAATTACAGATCTATATCGTTGATGACAAACTGCTGCATGGAACATATTTTATGCTCAAGAATTACGACATTTTTGAAGAATGAAAATCTCCCCTATAAAAATCAACATGGAGTCCGCAGACAGAGATCTTGTGAAACTGAGCTCGCTCTGTTACACCATGAGATCCGAAGGGTTAAAGCGCTCAGGTTGATGCCATGTTTCTTGACTACGGGAAGGCACTTGACGCCGTCACACACTGCCGAAAAGTACGAGCTTATCGACTACCGGGTTAAATTTACGACTGGATTCAACATTGCCTTGCAGGTGGAACTCAACTCGTCTCTCTTAATCGACAGATGTAAACGTAAATTCCGGAGTACCTCAAGTAAGTGTGATATGGACTGTTTAGAACGTACGTAAAACATCAAGAAGAAAACGTCGAATGCTCTTTAAAATTGTTTGCAAGTGATACGGTGGTCGATAAGAATGTACTGACGCCAGAAAATGGCTCTGAGCACTATGCGACTTAACTTCTGAGGTCATTAGTCGCCTAGAACTTAGAACTAATTAAACCTAACTAACCTAAGGACATCACACACATCCATGTCCGAGGCAGGATTCGAACCTGCGACCGTAGCGGTCACGCGGTTCCAGACTGAAGCGCCTTTAACCGCACGGCCACACCGGCCGGCCTGACGCCAGAACATAGTATCGATATGCAGAATGATCTGCAGAGGATAGCTGAATTCTGCAGGCTCTGATAATTGACTCTGAACGTAAATAGACGTAACATTTTGCACATAGACGGAAATGAAAGCCACTACTGTACAAGTCACCAGTGTACATTTGCACTTATGATGAACAACTGCATTAAACAGTACCCACCGTAACATGTCTAGGTGTAATTAACCAGAACGACCTTAGGTGTAATGACCACACGAAACAAGCAGTTGGAAAAGCAGATGCCAGACTGAGATTGATAAGAAGAATCTTGAGGGAATGTAACAACACAAGAAATAAGTGGCTTTTAAAGCCCTTTTCTGAGCGATGCTTGAGTACTGTTCATCAATACTGGATCCTTACCAGACACGACCGATAAAATAAATGGAGAATATCCAACGAATAGCGACGTGTTTCGTCACGAGATCGTTTAGTCGGTGCGACAGCGTTACCCAGATGCTCAGAAAACTCTACTGGCAGACGTTAGGACAGAGGCATTGAGCATCACGGAGAGGTTTAACATTGGAGTTTTGAGAGAACACTTTCCGGGAAGAGTGGGAAAAAAATACTGCTTCCTTACGGTTATATCTCGCATGACGTCCAAAATGAGAAAATCCGGGAAATTAAAACTTGATATAAATTCTCAACGACAATCATTCTTCCCACGCGCCATTCGCGAGTGGAACAGGGTAGGAAAGATCAGTTAGTTGCAACAGAAGTAACCTTCACCACACACAGTTAGTTGGCTTGCGGACTGGAACGTAGATGCAGTTGTAGCTGTAGGAGTGTACAGGATGACTTAGACTGCATAGACACATTTGGTGTGATGAATGGCAGCTTGCCCTGAATGCAGAAAAATGAAAGTTAATTCCGATGAGTAGCAAAATGAAGAAAGTCCTGTAATGTTCGAATACAGTATGCTGCTTGACGCCGTCAGGTCTATGGGTAACGTCGCAGAGCGATATGAAATGAAACGAGCACGAAAGGACAGTTATCGGGAAGGACAATGGTGAACATCGGTTTACCCTGAGAACTTTTACGAAATTGTACATCATCTACAAAGTAGACCTCATATAGAACACAAGTGCGATCCTTTCTTCCGTACTGTTTGAGTGTTTGTGATTCTCACCAAATCTGAACAAGGGAACACACAGAAATAATTCAGGGGCGTAATAGTAGTTTAGTTATCGCCAGCTTCAATCTACACGCGAATATTACAGACGTGTTTCTTGATTTCATATGGAAGTCCCTGGATGGAAGAAGTTCTTTTCTCCAAACATTACTGAGGAGAATTAGAGAATCAGTTTTTGTATCTGAGTACAGAACGATTCTACGTCCTCCAATAAACATTTCGTATGAGGATGTCGAAGACATCCTACGGAGGCAAAAGATGGCAATCGTGTCCATTTCATCCCTTGGCGAGTGGCATAAGGCTCGAATATATATATATGGGGGGGGGGGGGGGGGGTGTCTGTTGTGTTGGACAAGCCCGAAAGAAGAGACACCACTGTTTTTGATAAGACGGCCGCAAATATCAATATATCAAGGGAGGTATCGACGTCAGTCGAAACTGGGCATTGAAATAATTCAACAGCGAAAGCTGAAAATTTGAGCCAGTTCCTGATGCGAACACGAATTTTCCTATATTTCGCGAGCGCTCATCTTAACCACTTCGTTTCTCCGACAACACTTTCCGTTAATAAGACGACAATTTGACAGTTACGGCCGGACGGATGGAGTCCTCGGACAGCCAAAGCGGTTAAGGCGACAGGTCACGTAAAGTGGGAAATCCGGGTTCGAATCCCGATCCAGCACAAATTTTCAACTTTCGCCACGGTTTATCTCAATACCCAAAAGTGGTTGACGTCGGCACCTCGCTTGAACTAAGAATGGAAACGACTAGTAAAGGAACAAAGTCCCTACGCCTTACATCATTGTGACTGAGGTCATAATTAACGAAATTGTATCGTTTCTCGGGACATTACAAACACTTCCAGAAAAAATATTTCACCAACTTAAGTCCACGCATACTTAACTAATCCCCCTGGGATGATGGCTAAGATCACAGCAGCGCAGCAGCGGTAAAAACGATAATTTGAACATCAAACATGCTGTTGCAGGTGTTGCCTTACGAAAAGGAAGGTGGTGTAACAACGAACTATGTAGACACTGGTGTGTTTACCAAGTACTGAAACAAGTATCGCCTACGTAGAATGATGAATGTTTCACTATGCAGCGGGCTCTGTGCTGTTCGGAAGGTTTCTGGCAGATAAAAACTGTGGCAGGACCGTCTGTCGAATCAGGCACCCCATATTCCGCGGACTGTGCTCTATGCAACTGAATTCTCCAGTCCCTCATTCAAAGCTTTAGAATAAATAGCTTACCTAGAGCTAAATATGTTGGTGAAGACTGCTTGCGAACTGCGCATGGATTGCCTCGACGGGAAAGAACATTGTTAGAAAAAGGCAAGATACCAAGTTCGAATTTCGGTCAGGCGCACATGTCTAATCTTTCAGGAAGTCGGCACATGTTTATCTGCCAGCACCACAGGCTTATTATAGCGAACTATGTCTGAAAAAGATGACGTAATAAATTATGTGATGAAGATAAAAAACATATACCTGCGAAAACGGGTAGGTATATTAAGGAAGGAAAAAGGGGAAAGGGAGGGAACGAAGAGGATGATGAACGGTTTTATAAGAATAGATCAGTTGCATATATTAAGAGTCTGTAACAAGTAATGTAATTAGACTTTGCCAACATCAAAAATGACCCAACTATTAAATTCCAGTGCAAGGGACTAAATCCTCCGATACGATCACGGCTACCCATGAAACTTATACACAGCTTCTACAGTTTTAAACCTGATACACGAAGATAAAAATGTGATGGAACTATATATACGAGACCACTTCTGTATGCGTAAAATTCGACAGTAGTTGTTCTCCTACTGTCTGACCAGATCAGTCTGATTCCAGTAACACATCTCTCCTCAGTGTGCAATGTTAATTAGTGAAGTTAGGCAGCAAATTTTGGTGAAGGTTTTCTGGTATATCTACATTCGCAGTAGCAAGTTGGTAACTCAAATTTCGTGAGAAGGTCCCATTGTAACAAGAAACGCCTTTGTTTTAATGATGTCCACCCCAAATCCTGTATTATGTCCGTTACACTCCCTCCCCTGTTTCTCAATAATACAAAACTACCTGCCTGTACTTGAACTTTCTCGAGGTTCTCCGTTAACTCTATCTCGTGAGAAACCCACACCGCGCAGCAGTACACCAAAAGACGACGGACAAGCGTAGTTTATGTAGTCTCTTTAATATATCTATTGAATGTCGCTAGCATCTTTTCAGTACTATCTGTACTCCACAGTGAAATGTGCTTGGCAGATGGGTAGCCACCCTCCTTGTAATGAAAATTTTACACTGTGTGTGATATACTGAAAATGTTTAGTCCGAAATCTAATAAGTGTACAAGGCGCAGGAAGTCCAAAATCTAGATGGGCCGTTGCATTAAAGGGAGGATGACTGTGACTGTGCCCATGTGGGCAACATGTAAGAGTAACACATAGGAGGCAGATGGCATAAGGTCCCAGCCCATTAGCTTACTATACACATTGCCTTGTGTAATATGTAACGTACCGTTGTATAAAGAATTCTCAAAATTTTACAAACATGAATGTACGAATGTCAACCCTTGTCTAACAAACTGGCATTATTCTTCGAAAAATAAATCACTATATCTTTTTCAGAACACGAAGTAGATTTCAGTCTTATGATAATTGAATCAATAGTAAATCACTTCCAAATTCCTGTTTATGACGGAAACCCTCGAAATTGTATGCTAACAAAGTGTAATAATGTGAAAAGCAAATATGGTGAGTGAACAGTAAAATCCCAATTTGTGTCAACTTCTATACTAATTTCCAGTCTACTTTTCTATAGGTGTGTCCGTATAAACTAATAATTCCGCAGATGAGGTAAGAGCTTATGGTTAAGATGTATCACAACAACAACAAAATGAGTGATAGACGGATTGCCACTCAAATACTATCATACTCTCTCTAGTACTTTTATCCATGTAAAGTAATCTGTATGCGTGCATTATTGTGTATTTGTGTTCCATGTACATTTAAAACAATAAAGATGACAAGTATCAATATCAATAGGTACAATAATACGTTTGTCATGACCATATTTTATAAGGTTATATTTTTGAAATGGATTATGACGTGGGACTGCTGAAAATGAAAGAGCAACATAAATATTATTCACTATGGAGCCGAACATCGAGTGACATTATACTGAGTGCACTATCCGAAAATTACCTCGAGCAATTAAACAGAGAACCGACTCGTGGAGGTAACATCTTGGACCTACTGATAACAAACAGACCCGAACTTTTCGACTCTGTAAGTGCAGAACAGGGAATCAGTGATCATAAGGCCGTTGCAGCATCCCTGAATATGGAAGTTAATAGGAATATAAAAAAAGGGAGGAAGGGTTATCTGTTTAGCAAGAGTAATAGAAGGCCGATTTCAGACTACCTAACATATGAAAACCAAAATTTCTGTTCAGACACTGACAATGTTGAGTGTTTATGGAAAAAGTTTAAGGCAATTGTAAAATGCGTTTTAGACAGGTACGTGCCGAGTAAAACTGTGAGGGCTGGGAAAAACGCACCGTGGTTCAACAACAAAGTTAGAAAGCTACTGCGAAAGCAAAGACAGCTTCACTCCAAGTTTAAACGCAGCCAAAACCTCTCAGACAAACAGAACCTAAACGATGTCAAAGTTAGCGTAAGGAGGGCTATGCGTGAAGCGTTCAGTGAATTCGAAAGTAAAATTCTATGTACCGACTTAACAGAAAATCCTAGGAAGTTCTGGTCTTACGTTAAATCAGTAAGTGGCTCGAAACAGCATATCCAGACACTCCAGGATGATGATGGCATTGAAACAGAGGATGACACGCGTAGAGCTGAAATAATGAACACCTTTTCCCAAAGCTGTTTCACAGAGGAAGACCGAACTGCAGTTCCTTTTCTAAATCCTCGCACAAACGAAAAAATGGCTGACATCGAAATAAGTGTCCAAGGAATAGAAAAGCAACTGGAATCACTCAACAGAGGAAAGTCCACTGGACCTGACAGGGATACCAATTCGTTTCTACACAGAGTACGCGAAAGAACTTGCCCCCCTTCTGACAGCCGTGTACCGCAAGTCTCTAGAGGAACAGAAGTTTCCAAATGATTGGAAAAGAGCACAGGTAGTCCCAGTCTTCAAGAAGGGTCGTCGAGCAGATGCGCAAAACTATAGACCTATATCTCTGACGTCAATCTGCTGTAGAATTTTAGAACATGTTTTTTGCTTGAGTATCATGTCGTTTTTGGAAACCCAGAATCTACTCTGTAGGAATCAACATGGATTCCGGAAACAGCGATCGTGTGAGACCCAACTCGCTTTATTTGTTCATGAGACCCAGAAAATATTAGATACAGGCTCCCAGGTAGATGCTGTTTTCCTTGACTTCCGGGAGGCGTTCGATACAGTTCCGCACTGTCGCCTGATGAACAAAGTAAGAACCTACGGAATATCAGACCAGCTGTGTGGCTGGATTGAAGAGTTTTTAGCAAACAGAACACAACATGTTGTTGTCAATCGAGAGACGTCTACAGACGTTAAAGTAACCTCTGGCGTGCCACAGGGGAGTTTTATGGGACCATTGCTTTTCACAATATATATAAATGAGCTAGTAGATAGTGTCGGAAGTTACATGCGGCTTTTCGCGGATGATGCAGTAGTATACAGAGAAGTTGCAGCATTAGAAAATTGCAGCGAAATGCAGGAAGATTTGCAGCGGATAGGCACTTGGTGCAGGGAGTGGCAACTGACCCTTAACATAGACAAATGTAATGTATTGCGAATACATAGAAAGAAGGATCCTTTATTGTATGATTATATGATAGCGGAACAAACACTGGTAGCAGTTACTTCTGTAAAATATCTGGGAGTATGCGTGCGGAACGATTTGAAGTGGAATGATCATATAAAATTAATTGTTGGTAAGGCGGGTACCAGGTTGAGATTCATTGGAAGAGTCCTTAGAAAATGTAGTCCATCAACAAAGGAGGTGGCTTACAAAACACTCGTTCGACCTATACTTGAGTATTTCTCAACAGTGTGGGATCCGTACCAGATCGGGTTGACGGAGGAGATAGAGAAGATCCAAAGAAGAGCGGCGCGTTTCGTCACGGGGTTATTTGGTAACCGTGATAGCGTTACGGAGATGTTGAGCAAACTCAAGTGGCAGACTCTGCAAGAGAGGCGCTCTGCATCGCGGTGTAGCTTGCTCGCCAGGTTTCGAGAGGGTGCGTTTCTGGATGAGGTATCGAATATATTGCTTCCCCCTACTTATACCTCCCGACGAGATCACGAATGTAAAATTAGAGAGATTCGAGCGCGCACGGAGGCTTTCATACAGTCGTTCTTCCCGCGAACCATACGCAACTGGAACAGAAAAGGGAGGTAATGACAGTGGCACGTAAAGTGCCATCCGCCACACACCGTTGGGTGGCTTGCGGAGTATAAATGTAGATGTAGATGTAGAACATTCAGTCTCCACCTAATATGGGTAATAGTGACATTCATCACCGAAAGGTTCTGATATGCTTTGTAACTCAATGGAGAGGTGAGCGCTGCCCCATTAATGTATGTTGGAAAACGGTTCATTCGGCGTGAAGGGAGGAATAAGTCTCGTCTTTCGTTTCACACTGCTCCTTGAGTTTAAGTGCCTCGCCCACATGGAGACAGTGACAGTCACCCTTCCTTCAAGGCAACGGCCCTTCTAGATGTTGGACTTCCTATACCTCGTACATCAGCAAGAGAGGTTGGCCTGCTTCCCTTATGTAATGGCACTAGTCCAGGTATTTATGTGTGCCTGAGTGGCACATCGTGTTGCGAGTAGATCCTTCACTGTACGATGATGTTTGCTCTTCCCGTGAGGATGCTGCCATCAACATGTCACTAACGTATCGCGTAATGTTCTATTGCAGTGGCATTAAGGATCTATTCAGAGCTTTCATAAAGGCAGCCGCGAACGTATTCAAGCAAAAAGGAAGGCACCGAAGTTCGTAGCAACGACCACAATTGCCGTGAACCTTTGTGGTAGTTTTTCTAGACTTTCAGGTCGATACAGCTCCATTTAGATAGCATATTGATTTGCCTTGTGTGCAGTACTAAACAAATTGTCCGATTTTTCTTCCATATTGCTATCAGCGGATTTTTTTATGAAGACAATGCCGGTATAGTCTCGCCGTATTCAATGAGCCCACGTATTTCATCTGCTACTTGATTCTTGAATGCCAACAGAATCGCACTGACGAGGGGAAGATCTCAGACACGGCCAACCTATTCGGCTCAAATTTGGCAGGTCGCTTGTGTACAACCTAAAACGAAGGACTCTAATATATTTTGGGTCAACACCCCCACGTTTTTGAGAAAATCACCCCTAAAGTTTATGACGAGAAATCGACTTAAAACTGGCGGGATTGATAGATTATTGTAAATAGAACATTTTTCATCATCAGGTATGGGGTCCTAAAACGCATACTTTTCCAGAATTCGAGGAAAGAAACTTTTGCAACTGCCACTTCTGTACCCAAGTGGTAAACGCACTTCGCCTCCAGCACCGATAGCGCAACGGCCAAGGTAGCTGGCGGGGAATTGTAGAACCCACGTTCGAATCTCGAAGAAACCTAGAGGGTGTTCTTGTTTTCCTTTGTATTTTTCCATATAAAAGGGATAGGATGAAAGGGATAGGAGGGTTAGTAACGTAAGTAAATCAATAAGGAATGATAAGAATAATGTAGGCAAATAAATTTCTCGAACCTCTTGGGATAGTAAACAACTAAAATATTACTCCAGGTCACCGTTACGTGTCCTCATTTTTCTTCGAACAACTATATGGATGGTACCATTCGAAACAAATATACTCACGGCACAAAAAACATCTAATGAATGCAGTCTTTCGACAGCTACACTGTTCCTCCTGAAGAGTCTGCGGAAAACAAACTTGGTTTACATTTAAAAATGTCTTTTTCGGGAATTAATTTTGATGCATACCACGCATACGGTATCATTGCCTGAAAAATCGGTGCTGAAAGTTCGTTGTGAATTATACCGTGAATAGTTATTGCATCCGTGCGGTTGTGCAATTTTCGCTGGGTTTCCACAAGCACACAGCAATTCTGATGCCTGGAAATAAAGATTTTAACCTGGCGATAGAAATAAACATCACACGGCTGGCACATGGTGTGCAGTTTGGCGGTATTACTTTTACTGTTCACGTCGGCTGACCCACGTCATCTATAAACATTGTGTCATACATTGTAGTATTAATTTGTCCACTCCAGGAATCCAATATTAGACAAAACTTGTTATGAGAAACGTATGGTTTTAAAACATTCTCATCCTGTAAATCGCATTCGTCAGTGTCCCGGATTTGGAGCAGGTAATGTAAACATTTTTCAATGAGTCGGTTAAACGATTGACCTCTTCTATAACCTGAGCACCAAATGTGACATTCGTTTCTTGTAAACACAGGAAAACCTTAGGCAACACTTTTCCAGAGGTTGTGATGGCATATTGCGCCGTGGACGAATGTGTTAGTTTTCACCACCAACTGCGACAAGGGTTCGTTTTTCTCCCTTATGCGATAACATGCGTCGAATGTTCACCCGATACTGGCATCCTGTTTGATCGGTGTTGATCACGTAATCACGATTAAAACCGGTCATAAGTGACGCCGTTTGCGTGCTGAAAATAGCCGCCACTTTCTGTATATCTTCTATATTTTGTACCTCCTTATGAGAGACGTATTTAGTGACGTGCCGTTGACGAATTTTATACTCCGATTTGAAATTTCTTGCCAAAGATAATGACGCAGCAAACGTAAAATCTTTGTTAGCCGTATATTGAAGCGCTGCACCTGCAGCCCACTCCTGAAGTATTCTCGTTGTTGCATTCTCGTTACAACGAGATTCGACAAATCGGAAGAACACCGTATTCATTCACAAAACGTATTTAATTCGGCGCATTAACGATGGAAAAATCACTCATTTATCGCCTGGTATTTGTTGTAGCTTATCCCTCCTTTAACGATGTTACTTTCCCACAATTTCAAGTCGTTCTTCCTTTTCGGGGTTGTTGTTGCTCCGTTCTTTTTCAGTGTTTGTAAGTTCCAATTTGGATGATTCCTGGCTAGTGCTACCGCCTTTACTTTTACTTCAATGGGTATAGCGCCGTAGTTCAATCGTTTAGTAACCTGTTCGTAATACTCATCGGGAACAGATGAAGCATATATTCCCAGTGACGTGGAGATTTCCAAAGTTTTATGACCATTTTGCGATTCACTAGTCGGGATATCTTCCACTGAATCACCTTCTGCTTCGTCTTCATGGTATAGTACTTCAGTATAAACAAAAGTCGTTTCGTTCGTCAGCTCCAAAAGTCGCTCGACGATAGCCGCTCCTATCAATCTGGAACGCCGAGAAACAGAACTGCCTGCTTCCGGTAGTGCATTGATAATACATCTGTCTTTCAACACTTTTACAAACCAGAACACGGCGTCGGTAACTTCCCGCTTGCCACCGTCTGTGACAGGCTCCCAACTATATATTACAGCGCTAGTCAAAGGGTGTACATCTTCCATTATTCAGATTATGCACCTGAAAGATATGACACAACAAACAATAACTAGTTACTATGGCATAAACAGACGAGCAAATTACTACAAACTACATACAGTACTCGTCATTTGTTATTTACGGAAGAATACCGTATTCATTCACAAAACGTATTTAATTCAGCGCATTAACGATGGAAAAATCACTACATGTATCCGCGAGGTTCGCGGCAGCCTAATGACGGAAAGCAACTCTTTCCGATTCACTTCTATAAGGCTTGTGCTGGACACCTTCACTCTTCCAGGTCCACAACTATGATATGACGAAGAGGCAACCGGGACAACATAACTTTCCCCGCGTGCATTCTGTCCCGTGCCTCGCTGTAAACAAGCGTCGCGCGGTTGGCTATCTGTGATCCCTCGTGAAGAATTCGCAGCACCCTTACTCGGAGTTGTTTCCATGTGACAAGGCTTAAAAGTTTAATACTTTACTAACTTACTGCGTTTGGAAAATTAGTTTCCCTGCCTTATTATTATCATTCCTTATTGATTTACTTACCTTATTAACCCTCCTATCCCTATCAATTGAGATATGGAAAAATACAAACTAAAAGAATAACATCAGCTATGTTTCTTCGAGATTCGAAGGCGGGTTTTCCGAATCCGAGACAGTTACCGTGGTGGTTGCGCTATCGGCTCTGTCGGCAGAAAGCTTTTACCATGTGGGAACAGAAGGGGCAGTTGTAAAAGTTTCTTTCCTCGATTTAAGGAAAAGTATGCATTTGTGGACGCCATACCTGATATTGAAAAATGCTCTATTTACAATTATCTATCAATCCCTCCAATTTTTAGTCAATTGCTCGTCACAACCTTCAGGGGTGATTTTCTCAAAAATGGGGGGGGGGGGGGGTGTTGACCCAAAATATCTTAGAGTCCTTCATTTCAGGTTGTACACAAGCGACCTGCCAAATTTGAGCCGAATTGGTTGACCGTGTCTGAGGTCTTCCCCTTTTGAGTGTTACAAATTGTTTGGTATGTAATTTCATCGTAAATTTGAGTTAAAAATTCCGTAACGTACCTACTTTAGGTGCAACGACCTCCATAGTACCGTTAAAAATATTTTCCAAGACATCTTTGAGTCACTGATCCATCAGTGCTTCTTCTACCTATCTTGTGATTTATGGCATAATGCCCTCTTCCGTCTTCTGTCTTCCTCATTCTCTTCTGTAGTTCCTTCAGTAGTCCTCCAACACTACATATAGTTTTAAGCAGTTTAGGGGCAATTATTAACATGCTACGTGTTCCTCGAATCGAATGTGTGTTTCTTTGTCCTGTGGTAAGTTGATCTCACCACTGCCTAAGTTCATTACTGCCTATTACAATTGCATAAAGTTCATTCCAAAAATCATCGGTATGGACATGTTCAGTATTATCAAGGAGTTCCATTCCAAGCTATTGTCTTGACACATAATTGTAGTCATCAGAATGAGATTTTCACTCTGCAGCGGAGTGTGCACTTACATGAAACTTCCTGGCCGATTAAAACTGTGTGCCGGACCGAGACTCGAACTCGGGACCTCTGCCTTTCGCGGGCAAGTGCTCCACCAACTGAGCTACCCAAGCATGACTCACGCCCCGTCCTCACAGCTTTACTTCCGCCAGTACCTCGCCTCCTACCTTCCAAACTTTACAGAAGCTCTCCTGCGAACCTTGCAGAACTTGCAGAACCTTGCAGAGCTAGTTCTTTAAGGTTCGCAGGAGAGCTTCTGTAAAGTTTGGAAGGTAGAAGGCGTGGTACTGGCGGAAGTAAAGCTGTGAGGACGGGGCGTGTGTCGTGCTTGGGTAGCTCAGTTGGTGGAGCACTTACCCGCGAAAGGCAGAGGTCCCGAGTCCGAGTCTCGGTCCGGCACACAGTTTTAATCTGCCAGGAAGTTTCAATTGTAGTCATAGTCGGTGCAAGTCCTCCATGCTCTTGCTGATTAGCACACACCTTTCTTTCGTCTTACATAAATTTAACATGGACCATTCGTTCCCTTGCATACATCGCGTAAACTCGTCTCCTTTGACACTGCCAAAATTTGGCTACCACTGCAGAGAATGGACTCAAAACATATTTTAAAGACAAAAACTTTACTACGGGATGTATGTGCTGCGTCTGCCTGTCTTATCACTCCTCCAGTAACATTTCTCTTAAGTCTTCATGCTCGAAGCATTTTGTCGTTTCTATTAGGAGTCCATTCATGGGACTTCCCTTTCTATTTACCGGTGAAACAAGCAAGTCAATGTGATGGTCTCGCAAGTGAGTCCGTACGTGGCTCATGTCCGGGCATTTCAATAATCTCGGCTTGTTGTCATAACTGTACATGGTCATTCCTGTCCTGTATGTAATCCATATTCACTTTATTCTTGTTGTAGCTGGTCCTCCGTCGTTTGGATCGCCACATCATTCCATCATTCAATTCGCACAGTCTAAAATATCCACCACCGTTGGAATTTACTCTATTATTTCTCCGCTTGTTGTGCAGTCTCTGCAGTCCAGTAATGTTGGATACTTGTATTAGCCGAATCGTTCTGTGATCGCCACGGTGTGCACATTCGATTTCCTGCATTGGGTCCTTGAACATTTCTATCTTAACTGCATCATCCGATCAGTTTATGTTGGGACTGCCAGAGCAGCTTTTGGAAAAAAAATCTTTCTCTTCTACGCTGTATGGTATATCTTCAATATCTCTTCGAAAAACTCTGCCTGACGTTTGAGTCCTCGCCCTTCAAAATCACTTCGTCTCATTCCTTACTAACATTTGCTTTTGTTTCAACAAGTATTGGGCTAAAAATGATTCCTAAAACGCTCAATAGGACGCGCGTTTAATGCAGTTGGCCGCATCTCCAGTGGTGCTCCCCGGATTTAGATTGCCAAACTGTTCAGTCTATGCCGGGAGTTAGGTAACATTTCCGTTCTTCTTGAACTCATGGCACTTGCATACTGACATGTAGTGCCTTTAATGAAACTGTTTCAGCCCACAACTTTCTGCTTGGTTGAATGACACTGGCCCAAATTTGTCTCTTGATTCCGTTCCGATCACTCTTTCTGTACTTTCACATATTCTATCGTATCTGTCCTCATATTCCTCAACCCTTCTAAGTAATCCACAATTGTAGATTCTTTCCGTGTTGCTGCTCGTGATTGTGACACCCGTCTCTTTTGCTCATACCGTCGTACCGCTGTGCAAGTTGTTCTAATTTTCTTGTTGCCTCTACTTACTACTTTTTTGCCTCTTTTTAAACGTTAATAACAACTGTGTTTCTTACAACTCTCCAATCAGAACAGAGGCAGTGCCCTATGAAGTTGGTGCTCACCCCATACCTCTTCTTGAACAATTGACCGATTTTCAGTATGTAAATTATCCAAAGCTTTACTTAACTGCTGCTTTAGGTGTTCTTGTACTGTCCTATTGTGCCTTCAACCATACCTGTCTTCTTCTCCTGTTCCTTCTTCTTCAGCTTGATTTCTGTTCCCTTCTGATTCATAGTAGTGAATTGTTTCAGGAATCGCTTAAGTTTCCCTGTACGCTCATCATGTATTTGTATTAGCTCCCCTGTTTCTTTCCACATTTCCCTATGATGGTCCTCCATTCTTTTATCCCTGACTCCGTCTTGTTCCTGTCTTTACTTCACCTATTCATATAGATCATTCCTGAAATTATTATGAATCTCTTTATTCACATTTTTAATTCCCCCCCCCCCCCCCCCACAATGAAAGTCATGAATTCTGTTCGATCAGTGCTTCAGTCTAATCTGTCACGTTGGTTAATGCACTCGCAACACTCTCTTGTGTCTCTGTTCTTGTATCTCTGTGTTCCAACATTCCTCATTCTTCCTTGTTTTGAAGATAAGCGTTCATTTCACCAAAAACATCTACTCTTCATTTACATCAAATTTTTATTGGACAACTCTTTCCTCTGTTTCCCTTTGTGACTCTATATCCTTCCTACTTCATACGTGTTCCGTGTTCAGTACCCACCGAGATCTCACATTATATACCCCCGCTACTGCTCCCAAACCTGGCGCTGCATCCATATGCTGCACTGTATCGCCCATATCTGTAGCTTCATATAAATCCATCCAACTTCGTGTACGCATTTGTTGTGTAATTCGCCAGAATCTTCCTATCTGCTTTCAAGGCCACAGATTAATTATTAATGTATTCGCTTCAGATTTTCCTGTTCACCTTGAATATCTATTAAATATACCAATCTAAAATGTAGCAACGCTGGTCATTACGTAATCCACCCCGCAGATGGTTTTACCAAAAAAGCCAACACCGACGTAAGTATGCAGTGAAATTTATGCTGCAAAAACTTTAGATATGTTACAATTTTCGTCCTTGCTGCTTTACGGTATCTGGATACAAATCTCTCTTTTTATTCTTATTTCCTGCAACCCAAAATTTTTGCACTGCCATTCCTTGCATGGCTAACCAGACTACCCCATGGAATGACCACATGGAATCAAGTCATTGGCAGGATACGCCAAATTTGGGACTTCCTCTGGGTTTGTAAAATTCTATCTTAGTGGTTCTCCTGCTGTCTGATCTGACAGCTATGATATTGTCCTCAGGATGCAGTACTAATTAGTGAAGCTAAACAGTCGATCTTGGATAATACGACGTGTTGTAAGCGACCTTAAGCACCGCATCCTGTGTGGGGTCTCTTTGAAGCCTGCCTGTTTACTATAACATGTTATTAACTAGCTGTGAAAGTAAATTCATAAGTTACAATATCGGAAATTTAATTCCTACACTGCGTTGGAGTTTGCAAGGATTCAACATTTATGAATCTTAATCTCATCTCGCTATCTGACAGTCACAATGACAGTCATAATTACTGGTTGGCAAGGTTCAGAGGCGAGTAAACATGTCAGTCAGAATATGACGTGATCCTGTCATACGTACAGACACAAGTATTAGTATGGTACGTAAGCAGTGATGACTCGGCAAGGAAATGACAGCGAGTGTAGATACCTCCTCTGTGTGGGCAGGTCAC
The DNA here is from genome assembly GCF_023898315.1 of Schistocerca nitens. NCBI lineage: Eukaryota > Metazoa > Arthropoda > Insecta > Orthoptera > Acrididae > Schistocerca > Schistocerca nitens. Next base: position 404,288,504 of record NC_064621.1, read on the forward strand.
CGCTTCTATTTGAACGAAAGAATCGTTGTTCCTATCGGTCGCTGGAATGCTGCTGTACCATTGTCTTACTTAAGTGAACTGTGACGGCTTCCATCACTGCCAGTCGCGTCTAACCCCGCTGACATCCTCCGCCACAGTTAGGATGTTGCATTCTTCTCCCTTCGGTATAATGCGTCAGAGTCTGGCTTCCGTTTTACCCCGAGTCTCCCTCCCGAATCTTAAACTCCCAAAAAAGCGCACTCATCCACACCGTTCTTCCAATTTTAGCTCCTTCGCAAATTTTCTATCCAGTCTCTAGCTTTGCTGCCAACATTGGCAAATCGTATAAATTTATAAAGTCTCTTACTCCCTTCACCGGCTCCGTAACAACTCCTCTCTCAGCCCACCTCTTTACCACCCGACTCTGGCCCTAAAGCACCAAACAGAGCGGACATGACAGTCCATTCACGAATTACAATGTGTTCCTGCTGCGAGAGCTTTCTCGCCACCTTGGGGAAACAAAGAGGAAAAATTAAGTTCCGTCATTTAGCATCGTCTGGGAAAGTCACCTACACCGCTATAATGGCACTGAGTCCTTTTTCTTTCAGCTTTCTGCAGATGTGATCTACATAGGGAACCTACGCTACTGCATGCCGGATTAGCGTTCCTCCGAATTCTCCCATGCCAGTGGTGTGCTTTTTTCATCCACTTGCGTGTGGTTTAGCAATTTCGCCGTCATATCTCCGTGCAACTGCATTGTCCTACAACGGGAGGGGTTGGGATTCAGCCTCTGGCCACTATTCTGGAAAAACTGCCCATCCATCCGCTTTCTCCCTGCTGTCATTTCACAACCCAACTCTGAAAGGGATTGACCGCTGTCGACTGCGTTGAACAGCCCAGCGTCCATCTTTTACACCTCCAGTTATACAAACCCAATAAAGAAAGAGTAACTATAGATAGTACTGCCTCCGCAATCACCACCATATCTGACACTGATTCTAAGTGCAATTGCTCCTTCCCGTCTGTCGTTAGTGTCTTCATCACCCCAGTCTCTATTCAAGGATGAGATGTACCTAGGTTAGGCACTTTTTGACATCAAAGGCATAACGGGAATAATATGACAGAAAATGCTAAGGAACAAATTCAGATCTGACTGAATCATACGTAGAAATTTAAAAAATGTATCATATTGTAAGGATGTATTTTCAGACGTGTGTGAATTTATAAACAGATAACAATATTTATAAATGAAGTTATGAATATTTACGATAATAAAGTAGTGGCAAGGAACATAATATTATCGTGAAATACAAAATAGTTACCAAAGTATACTTACGACCTCAAATTTATCTAACTGTGTTATAATTCTACATCTGCCCTTGGCAATAATATAATGGCAGTCACGGTCAGTATCTGTAAGTAAATTGAACGGTTTGATAACTAGAAGCAAGTGTAACGGAAAACGGATAACATAGTGTCTACAAGATCAAAGAATGGCCGAGCGGTTCTACGCTCTACAGTCTGGAACCACGCGACCACTACGGTCGCAGGTTCGAATCCTGCCGCGGGCATGGATGTGTGTGATGTCCTTAGGTTAGTTAGGTTTAAGTAGTTCTAAGTTCTAGGGGACTGACGACCATAGATGTTAATCCCCTTAGTGCTCAGAGCCATTTGAACCATTTTTGAAAAACAGAAAAAGAAGAGAAACGGAGCATTTGAGATGCTGAAAATTATGTGAAATTAAAAGGAAGGAGAAGGTTCTTCACAGAATCGCCAAAGAAAGGAACATATGGAATACATGATGGTTGTAGTGTCTGATAAGAAAAGTATATAAATTATTATTGTTGTTGGCTATTATGAAGAAAGGTTATCCTTATCTGAATACTGTATTACAATTTGCTACAGGTCCGACTTTTATCTTAATTTCGTTGACTTGAGAGGATAACAATATAAATACTTTCATAATAACTCTCTCGCAGCAGCATAGGACATCAGTTGTGTGGGATACAGCTGTTATATTTTTTGTTATTATGGAAGCTTTAACAATGAGCATATGTTTATTAACAATGTATGAACTATGGCGTAAAACAAATAACTAGCAACGAATGAAGAATTATCTTAGATTTATTCAATATCACAGTTGTTCAACATGAGTAATACTTGATTCTAGAGTCACCATATATACATAGATTAATGTGTACAACTACTGAACCGTATAACATTTGTAAACCACACACTAGCACATGCAGACAGTTAATGGCCACAGAAATAGTGATAAAATCGATCCGTATAAAACAAGCGCTGGGAGACAGATTCGCACACGTGATCCACCATTACCTTTGACAAAAATTGTAGTTACTGTAAAAAAGCAAAAAATCATTTAAATTTATGTTCAAAAGTGATAAATACTACACTACCTCATAATGAGGACGGGAATCATCCAGAGGATTATTAATGGAGACATTTTACAATCATCAAACATTCACAAAACAAGTCTACAACTTTATATTAAATTATAGTAGTACAAACAAGTATAGCGAACGAATATATGTGAGTTTACTGTCTTGTAATCACGTAATTATTCGAAAATAAAACAGGAAATTAAAATGAATATCAACATTAATCACATTCGCACTCAACGATTGTCTTTATATTACATCAATTGAAGTATTGTCAAGTCTATGGCTTTTCGTAATAAGAAAATAATCGCAAGGCCGGTGCCAATAGTTGCGATGTACTTAGCTGAGTATATAACTGAAAAAAAGTTCCTTTTCGTTCATATATTCACAATATACAAACATTAACAGTAAAGCAATAAAGCAATTTTTTGAAATAACATATTTTTAGTACAGGACTCGACATTTAAACAGTAAAATCGTGCTCTGTTTATTAATATGTCGGATGGGCTACCGTTCCATCATTTGAGGAGCTGATATTCTTACATGGCATTTAATTTGAATGTGGCTGTCTTCTTATTAATAATGCATTGGGTTTCCCCACATAGCGACTTTTCTCCATGGCCCATAACAAACCTTTGACAAAGACGTGGATAGGATAGCCCAACTCATAATCTCATTTGCCATCTCATTATTTTGGTATTTAATTTGTGAAGCAGGAGGACAAGACAGGAACCCAATCAACAGCAGCATCAAAGTACACTGTCTGGATGGTGGATTGTAGGATCATTACCCAACTTGAGTCATATGTTTCAGCAACACTCCACACGCAACAAACAAAACCAAACAACAAGGATTAGAGTGATTAAACATACTGTTTTTCTCGGAAGGTAAATTTATTGTTAGTGCAGGAAACCATTAGACAGTCAAAATTATGTTCATGAAGGCAGAGGTAATTAAAAAAACAAGATGATTTATATACATACATCTGTACTAATCAGCGGGACTTAATTCTCTCAACATTCACAGGAAGGAATGTGCTGTTTGCTGGTAGCCCCTCCTTCAGTTTGCATCTCTCATACGAGACGTAGGCAAAAATCAAGTGGATACAATATGTAGGTATTAATTTTTGAATTCTTCACCTTCGTAAATTGATGATTTGACATGACCACCGTGGAATATACATTCCGTAATTGATTTAACTATTTCTCACATCACTCACACTTCAGTGACATAATTTCTGCAATTTAATATGGTCCATGGTATCTGGTTAGAATTTTCGTCGTTTTACGCTTTGGTGTATACAGATTCGTTACCAAAACCAATCGCCCAACTCATCATCATGGCTGTTTCCTTCTGTTCTTGACATTCTACAATCTTTGAGTATGCTCGTTTCACTTTCTGACAGATATTTCACAATTTTTTCGCAATTTTTTTCACCGAATGTCCGCTGGCTCAAGCCCTAGTTTCATCACTTCGAAAGGCTGAGGTACTTTCCTGCCATATACTACATCATACTGTAAAAGACCAGGACCTGCAATTTTACTCCTCCGTGATGTACTGAAGGTACCCATCCCAGGTGTCACGATTATTCAGATAATAGCTTAACATGTTACAATTATGCAATGTGGCCTCTCAAAACCCATTTGCTTGAGGGTGAAAAGAACATGCTTGACGTTTGGGGACGCACAGCAATAAACGCAACATCAGACTGGCCCTAAAATTAGTGCCCTCAACCGTCAATGGAGTATTTGGAATGCTAAATGCGGAAACCAGCTATTCACCATTGCTTGTACTGTCCTACATGATTGCTAGTCAGGAATTGTAGTTATCGCTACGAATCGTGAAAAATGGTTTTTTATCGTCAGTATGTAACGACTACCTGTTGGTGTTCGATTAAATGGCGTAAATTATACAGTCTTATTAGTGTGAATGGCTTAGACTCTTCAACAGTCTCTGTAACGGAATCTGTCGGCGATTAAGGTCATCTCATTGTGCACGAGGTGTACAGCCCCTAAAATCTTGTTTAGTAGTTCTCCACCACACATTTTCAGCTACTCATTGATCTGCTTCTCGGTGACCGTCATGGTCTGCCAACAAATGGCCATGACTTGTTTCAAAATTTTGTGCTTGAACCCCGCGGGAACCAACACATGCGATCTGCACTTCGTCGTTCATGACAATACATCATTGTTTATTACGAATTGAGGCTGTGACCTAAAATCCTGACAATTAGCGGCAGTTGCCTGCCACTCAGTAATGCTCTTACCCACTGCTTGTAAAACTCCAATTTTCTTGTTTAAGCTATCGGCTTTGCTATGGTTTCTCCCTGGCTTGTACAGTACCTCATAATTGAATTGACTCAACTTTGGTGCCAACTACCAGTGTTCTGGAAGGCTCATTTAATCGCAACAAACACTTCAATGCTGCATGATCCGTTACTTCTTTAAACTTCTGTCCTTAAAAAACAACGATGAAAGTAAGAAATGCCGCAGATATCCGGTAGTAATTCCTTCTCCATAGTAGAACAATTCCGCTCCACTTTATTCTGGTCAGTTTTTACACGCTCCTGACAGATGACATGCTCGCGATATTTTACTTACGTGCTGCAAAATAACATTTATCAATACTCATCGTCTTAGATGCCGTCCACTGTCTCTTGAACACCACCTCCAATCGTCATACATGTTCCTCCATGCCCCTCGAAGACATTATGATAACATTCAGATATACAATGCACTAGTTTCGTTTTAACTCCCCAGTTCTCCATTCAAGAAACTATGAGAAGTAGCCGGCCCATTTTTGAGTCCGGTGGCATTAGACAGTTGTGTTACTGGCCTCATGAAATGGCAAAAGCTGTTTTGACCGGTTCTCTGGCACTTCTTCCAGTTGGTGACAGCCACTCGTATAATCTATTGTCGAAAAATATTCACACGAAATATATTTGTTGTGGTCGGTATGCGATATGCCTCAGTGCAGACAATGATACTCATAGCAAATAAATCAGTAGATTCCAGTAAGAAGTCTTCCATTGTTTTATTACCATTTTCTTCTGAACGCTTCACATTCTCACGTAATGCAGGTGCATCAACGGTTTGCCTTTAGCAAAGATCTTCACTTTACCAATTTACAGCCGGCCTTTGTGGCCGAGCGGTTCTAGTCGCTTCAGTCTGGAACCACGCGACCGCTACGGTCGCTGGTTCGAATCCTGCCTCGGGCATGGATGTGTGTGATGTCCTTAGGTTAGTTAGGTTTAAATAGTTCTAAGTTCTAGGGGACTGATAACCTCAGATGTTAAGTCCCATAGTGTTCAGAACCATTTGAACCATTTTGAACCAATTTACATCATCCTCCTCTAGAACATCTAATTAAGCAATCAGTAAATCGTTCGACGGACTCAACCCGTCCAAGCCAAAATTATCAGGACCAATTGGAACCACTGAAGCGCACTAAGCTTCTACGAACAAATCAGTGAGACTTATACAACACAAAACTGATTTCTGATGTCTGAACAATACATCATACTTCCTTTAATAAGTGTGACGCTGAGACTCATTTGAAGCTGAGGGTATCAAAGAGAAAGCAGAAACGATGACCTCCGTTTTCCAACGTTCTTTTACAAATGAAAATCTAGAGGTAGTGCACCAACTCAATTCTCATGCCTCTACAAAGATGAGTAATATACGCACATCAAAAGAAGTTTTGCAACACCTCGGTTTCCAGAGTTCCGGAACCTGTACAGAAAATAGGAATAGAGTTCAACGTAAACATCATTTTCGCCATTTTTACTTTTCACGAAAACTACACATTGCATTTTGGACCACCATACAGAGAGACCGTCAGAGGTGACGGTACAGATGACTGCACACACCAGTACCTCTAATACCCAGTAGCACCACCTATTGCATTGATGCATGCCTGTATTCGTCATGGCATTCTATCCACAAGTTCATCAAGCTACTGTTGGACCAGACTGTCCAGCTCCTCAACGAGGATTCGGCGTAGATCCCTCAGATTGGTTGGTGGGTGACGTAGTACATAAACAGCCCTTTTCAAACTTTCCCAGACATGTCCGATAGAATTCATATCTGGAGAACACGCTAGACACTCTAATCGAGCGATGTCGTTATCCTGAAGGAAGTCATTCAAAAGATGTGTACGATTGGGGCGCGAATTGTCGTCCATGAACACGAATGCTGCCGATATGGTTGCACTATCGGTCGGAGCATGGCGTTCACGTATCGTACAGCCGTTACGGCGCTTCCATGACCACCAGCGGCGTACGTCGGCTCTACATAATGCCACACCAAAACAACAGGGAATCTCCACATTCCTGTACTCGCTGGACAGTGTGTCTAAGGCGTTCAGCCTCACCGGGTTACCTCCAAACACGTCTCCGACGATTGTCTGGTTCAAGACATATGCGACACTCGTTGGTGAAGAGAACACTACGCCACTCCTTAACGGTCCATTCGGAATGTTGTTGGGCTCATCTGTAACGTGCTGCATTGTGTCTTGGTTGCAAAGACTGACCTCGCCATGGACGTCGGGAGTGAAGTTGCGCATCATGCATCTGAGTCGTAACACGACATCCTGTGGCTGCTCGGAAAGAGTTATTCAAAATGGTGGCGTTGCTGTCAGGGTTCCTCAGAGTCATAATCCGTAGGTAGTGGTCATCCACTTCAGTAGTATGCCTTGGGTGTCCTGTGCGAGGCATGTCATCGACAATTCCTGTCTCTCTGTATCTCCTCCATGTCTGAACAACATCGCTTTGGTTCAATCCGAGACAACTTTACACTTCCCTTGTTGAGAGCCCTTCCTGGCACAAAGTAACAATACGGACTCAATCGAACAGCGGTATTGACCGTCTAGGCATGGTTGAACTACAGACAACACGAGCCGTGTACCTTCTTCCTAGTGGAATGACTGGAACTGGCTGTCGGATCTCCTCCGTCTAATAGGCGCTTCTCGTGCATGGCTGTATACATCTTTGGGCGGGTTTAGTGACGTCTCTGAAGAGTCAAAGGGACTGTGTCTGTGACACAATATCCACTGACAATGTCTATCTTCAGGAGTTCTGGGAATCGGGGAGATGCAAAAAAATTGTATGTATGTATTAATAGATAATAGTGATCCTGAAAAAAAAATCGCTAAAAATAAATAAATTTTCATGGCTCAATGGAATCCCTGTCAGAGTACATACCTGTACTGGTGACCGAGTTATCCCCTTTTTTAGCACTAATGTATCCTACAAGCCCTAAATAGTTGCCAACTGTTGCAATAAAGCGCAGGTCACGCTCATTTACACAAGCGTAGCAGAAATGATCCACAAAATTACCGTCCAATGTCTGGTATCCACTTGTTGTAGAACCTTAGTATGAGTTATTTTGAAACTCAACTCGCATCTTTCTCACTCAGTATTTCTGAATTTCTGAGAAAAATTTGAGTATTGCACGTATATTATTTTCTAAAGTACGATTGTATGTGACATCGAGTTAAATTTGTGACTGGACTGAAGATTTCTTGATAGGTGGCCTCCCGATAATGTCCCAGGTATGTTTCAACTTATTCAGATCAGGCCAAGGCATAAATGGAGACACCATGATTCTCGAAACAGTATAGCACGAATCTGGCACTGGGACAAGGACAGTTATCATTATGCTGGAAGATGCCATCCCCACGTCAAGCAGAATGGGCTTCTTCAGGTCTGCAATAATGTTAAAGTATGTCACAACTATGACAGTGCCTTTGATAATTACCACAGATCACATGGTAGCCAAGGTGAATATGATAAATACCTCACTCCACCGTAGCGCAGGCCACGTCTCAAAATGGTTCAAATAGCTCTGAGCACTATGGGACTTAACATCTGTGGTCATCAGCCCCCTAGAACTTAGAACTACTTAAACCTAATTAACCTAAGGACATCACACACATCCATGCCCGAGGCAGGATTCGAACCTGCGACCGTAGCAGTCGCGCGGTTCCGGACTGAGCTCCTAGAACCGCTAGACCATCGCGGCCGGTGCAGGCCACGTCTCGAGCAGTCCTTCACACAGATGTGACTTATACAGACACGGCCATCGTCCTGGTCATTTGGTGGACAGTCCAACCTCGACGATCCACTGCAGTCAAAACTGACGATGTTGTTGGGTCATAATAGGAGTGCATACTAGACTTCTGTTGCAGAACCTCATGTTCAACGATGTGGGCTGATGGTGTGCTTCTGGCTGCAGGAACATTGTACCATGTCATGAAATATGTTACTTGTCGCCACCCACTCCACTTTGCAGAACGGGCAACACTCCGACTTCCACGACCTGTGCTGAGACCTGGACGTTCAACAACTTGTCGCCTACTCCTGGTTCCATTCAGCCACTTCCATAGATGTTCACGATAGTAGCACAGAACAACAGACCAGCTTCATCGTTTCCGAGATGGTCGTTTGATGGCACTGGGCCATAATTATCTGCCCTTTGTCATAGTCCATCATGTCAGTGAAATTCCCCATTTGCGGCCCCGTTCCTTCCTTGTACTCATATAAACATTAGTTCAAGTGCCACGAGCCTGCATCACCATCAGATGACACTCAATCTCATGGCTGGCGATGATCATAAGATGTCTTCACATGGCTATCAGAAATTTATGATATTGGAGACAGGATTCCAATTACTGACAAACTACAAAAGAGACGCCCGACAGCTGCAACAATAATTGTTTGTGAAAATAATGATTTTCTCATCAGTTGGTTTCAGGATTAGTCTCCCAATGGTGGAAGTAAGAGACGGCCTTTTTTTGGACTGGGATATGAACCCATTTCTCAAAGTGCGTAATATACTAAATTCCGTGTACTGTAGTCTCGACAGGCGGCCCACAACAGAAATGGCAATGTCATAGCTGATTATTTATTTGTCACAATTGCGATTTAATACAGGCGATTACGCGCTTCAGCCTTTATCGACCTTCTTCAAATATCAACAACTATGCCACAGTGTAACACATTAACATCATTGTAACGCATAGACCCCTCGATAGTAAAATTTCAATGATGATGCAGCCATACACGGAGACAATGTTGACACTTTATGCTGTAACAATGTCGTAAATATCTTAAGATGGGTCATAACGGACGAAACGATTTGTCACCCATAACGAATCAAAAATGTGATCAAATAAGTAATCAGATCAGCTTTCCAACAGCTTCCGCATATCGCCATAGGCATTATGTTTCCCACAGTTCTCATTTTCAGTGGACACGAGGCAGGTGAAAGTAGGATGACCCGTGCCTGTACTTCACTTGGTTGGGCAACCTATGTTGTGTCACTAGGCTCCTCTTCTCTTTGTCTTACGTTCTAAATGTTGAACAACGTCTGGAAACTAAGCACTAAACCGGTGGGTTACATTCGTATGAATTTTAAAACGTTTCAGCAAGTCTGTTTACATATACAGAATGAAAGGTACACTGTTCTGACTGCACCGTTCACACTTCAAATCTAAGAACTGCAGCTGTAAGGAATTCGTGGGAAGAAACTGTCGTCCTGAGTTCACAGATAGTCAGTTTTCCTATTATTCTACGCCTGAAACGGTATTTTGCTGATTTTAGTGAGTAATCTGTCTCTAAATTACGGTATTTTAGTCGTTGAGGCTTTTCTGTCTCACTAGTGATGTCCGCAAGCGGAGCTCTCGTGAAGGTTCGTGACGCTGCCGACTCTTGCTAGACTGATCTCGGTACTCACAGTAAAGTTCACACTTAACATGTAAATTACAGCTTATCATATTACTTTCGACGCAGTCCGAACGGTTGTACGTCTTATCTACTGGAAACATTCATAGCATGCACATTTCTCCTCAAGCAGCTACAAATTAGTTCCACATTACCAGCTACACAATATCACATCCGACTGATTACCATGACAACACCGCTAACAATCACACTGCCTGTGTGCTATAGTTGGATTTATAATTAGTACAGAAGTGATTCGACAGTACACTCGAGTAACACTTGCCAGTTCATGGGTAATCTTTTGGTGACGAACATGTGGGTCATATGTTGTGAGTGTGCATTAACACTGGCACGATAGCAATTTAATCACTTGGTTAATAATTATCTCTTCTTAAAAAGCAAGTGATTAAGTCATCAAGCAACTTCCCAAATTGTTGCTTACTTACATGCTTCCTTTTCACGTCACTTCAGCATTTACCGAAAGCGAATTATCGGTAATTGGCGCCAATCGGTGGGAAAGAGAAAAAGAGCTTCAATAAATCTAAATCACAAAAGTAATTGTTAATTCCCTTACACATAAATTTATAATGTATTATCAGTCATTAACCTTTTAAAATCAAATAAATACCCATACTTAATGCCAGAAGAACAAACAAATTCGTATTTAAGTACATATATAAATACGTAAATGTTAGACCTACGGTTTTTATTCACCTGTCGTTGGAATAAGGTACGGTGACTGTCCCTAAAAGAACTGGCAACCGTGGTCATGATTCTTGTATAACCGAAAAGTCTGGAAGAAATCACTCAAACACAGACTGCGTGAAAACATTCTTATAACTGACGTAACCGTCAGAGACTTGTGTCAATTGGTTTTCTCACACTGAATGAAACCCCTAAAATCCGGAAAGTTAGTGGAAAACATTCATATAGCTCATGTGGCCACTGAGACTAGCTTCATTTGGAAAAAAAAAAACCGATTGAACGAAACAACAAGCCTCTGGCAGATAGGTTGTGAGAGCCGGCAGGTTTATCTTTCACTGGTCCTAATATCAACCAAGTAGTTGCCCACTAAATTCTGGTGACTGAAGCTGGTGAAGCGCTGTTGGTAAATGTGTGTCTGCAAGGAGGACAGCTTGAAGACAGACGAAACTGTATCACAGGACAACGAAGTTACAGGCAGGTCCCCGTGCGCAATAGTATATTCAAAAGAGACCTCTTCATTCTTTTGAGCCTGCAAGAGTAGCGATAATACACATTCAAAGAGTTTGTGGGCAATGAGATATTGGGAAGTATGGAATACCATTACATGCAAAAAGAGGTTGTGACACAAAAACTACAAATGGCAACACCTGCAGTAAATTCAGTTGCAAGTAAGAACTGATAACGAATCAATATACATGCACACGTAAGACCAACAATGCGCAGTATGTCTTCAGTAAACTGCAGATGGGTGACAGCCGAGAGTACTTTCGATGTATAGACAGTTTAGATCTATCGTTGGCCTTGTTGTCTGTCGATAGTGCGTATCCCTTTTTCGTCGTAAGACTGAGAATCAAAATATCTTTAAATTTCACTACACGGTAATTTCATTTAGGTAACAGTGGGACCCCGTGGACCCTCCTCCCCACCCCCCTGCCCTCTTTGGCTACGTCCTTGGTCAGATGTGGGCACATAAGCGCTGACGTCTAGGCAAGCGATTAGTGTGGCTTTCGTGTTTTTTCGACGTACTTATGGTGAACGCGGATTCGTGAATTATGGTGACGCTATTATCAATTGCATCCAAACAGGATCAAAGAGGTGTTATTCTTTCCTTGGCTACTGAAGAACAAGTACCGGTAGAGATGCATCGGGTGATACAGAAAGTGTGTGTGGCAGCTGATCTCTCGATATTCACCGTTGTGGACTGGTGCACGACTAGTGCTGCTGCTGCTTCTTCATATCCTAAATGACCTAATGCACAAGTTGCCATGACTCAAGTAGTTGTCACTCAAGCACCCGCCATAAAGTCCTCATCTCCTTCCTTGCGACTATCCCGCCTTCGTTTCCTTTAGAAAGGCCTTGAAGGGGCGATTAGTCCTGTTGGAGGAGGATATGCAGCAGGCAGTTACTGACTTCTTCACGAAGAAGCTCACGGTGTTTCACGAAAAAATGTATCTACTGCCTGGTGGGTCGGTGGGATGATTTCCTCAATGCTCACAGCGTTTTTATCTGATCGGCATAACAATCCTGGACTGTACAATCCTCGAACGGAAGCTTTTTGATGGCCCATTACATACACTAGTTTAATGACATTCCTTTAAATAGTTCACATAAAGCCTGATTCTTTAATAGTTATTCAGTGTGATTAATATAAATTATCTTGTGAAGCTAAGTAGCAAAATACATCCATCACCATACAGTTTCCCATCGTGGCATTTAAGTAACTGCTCATTACATAGTTGAAAAGTAGAGATTATGTACAATAATACCTCGGTAATGTAACACATGAATATCCTTATAGATTCGATTCCGCAAAGTGGGCCACTTATGGAAACATTCATTGTCCCAGGGTTTTCAGCAGGCATTCCCCTTCACCTGTCACCTCCACTACGTTGCATAAGTGACTTCTGCACCTCTGACCTGAAAACCGTTTTGTTGATGATAAATATGGGCTGGACATGTGTCGAAGCAGTGAGTCACCAAGGCGTCATTTGTTGAAATGTTAGCCTCTGGCGTGAGGTCACCATCACTCTGCCGTCATCCTGACATACAGAGCCTGCTACGGTTGTCCATTTGGTGTCTCGTAGGCGACGAGCCACTAGGTACATTACCTACCTCAGTTGCCTGCAGCAAGCAGCCGATCCTATGTTCGCTCCCTGGACATCTATACCCATCACCCGCTTGACCAAGCAATACATTGTCCCTCCTTAAACTTTGTGTGACAGTCAGCCACACCAGCTCTGGCGCAGCTCGGTTGCTGGCTGAGATTGTTTACGAGAAATTAGAGCAAATACGGAGACTTACAAGCAGTCGTTCTTCCCACGCACAATTCGTGAATGGAACAGGGAAGGGGGATCAGATAGTGGTACAATAAGTACCCTCCGCCACACACCGTAAGGTGGCTCGCGGAGTATAGATGTAGATGTAGATGTAGAGATTGTTTATGACAGGAATGGCCAGTATCCTACAACGCTCCACTGCAGCAAAATCCATGGGTCGAGGTCCAACTGCAGCCATATGAGGACTTCAGCTTGGAATGTACTAAATGTTCCCCACTTCTTCACCAGCATACTTTTTCAACACATATATCTCACGTATTTCCTTATTCGCCCTCAAAGGTCCATATCTTCATCTTTTATCGATCTCAGTTTCCCCCTTCTCTCATCATCTCCTCTTAAAATTTCCTTGTACATACATTGCCTCCTCCCCTTTCTCTGTAAATCTTCCTTTTGCCCCCTTTCTGTTTATCTATCTCTCACTTCCATCTCTCCCCATTGTCTCTTTGCCCCCAGCTCCTCCTCCACCCCCCCCCTCTTCCATGACAACCTCTATCCCATCTGCCCTTACCCACCTTCTGTCCCCCCTGCAGTTACCTTGCTGCTTCATCTCTCTATCCACCTCCTCCTCCCTCTTCGACCATCAACTCCTACACCCACACTCTCCATCCATCTCTTCCTCCCCATCTCCCTACCTACTTCCATCTCTCTCTCTGTCCATCTCCTCTTCCTCCCTCTTTCTCTGTCCTTCTTGTCCAGTCCCCATGTTTCAATATCCCCCTGCCCTTGTTCCTATCGACCTCCCTCTCCTCCTCTTCTTCTGTACCTTCTCTTCTCCATCACTCCCTGAACATCTCCTTCTTCACACCTATCCATCTGCTCTTGTCCCCCACTCCCTAGCCACCTCAGCCTACCGACCTCTCCCTTTTCATCTTCCTCCCTCTCTCTCCTTCCCATACTCTGTCCATACCCCCCCCCCCCCTATCCGCCTCAAATTTCCCTCCAGTCATTCCCACACAAACTTGTAGTCCCTACACAACAGTTTTATTACTTTTACAACACGCCTGTTGCGAAGGGCAGCTTCGATGTCATGGGCTTGAAAAATGATTTTCGTTCCTTATGTATAGGCTGCCTCTCAAAGCACATTGATAAGTCTCTCCAAAACACACACTTGTCATGTATTAAAGCCTACATGTTAGGTGGCAGGTAGCAATTCCTTGTCTCTGAAATGTAGGTAAGGCAGGATGATATTCCCACACACAATGCAGACTACACAGCAGGGGCTGCAAGAAACCATTTTCTTCGTCTAACTCCACTCCTGCTGGAGGTATGGAGTTACAAACACCACAGTACAGATGCTCCTGGATTTCCTGTTTCTGTGACAAACTTTTTGAAATCAATCCAGGGGTTTGGGAAGATATCCTGGACGTACACACTGCTTTATGAATATAACAGATTAATAAAGGGATTCTGCTATCTTTGAGCAGCTTATGACTTAGCCTGACAGACAATCCTCCACCAGTCTATGCCAACACTCTCTACGATAACTTTTTTTTTGCGTGTCATCAGTCTTCCAACTGGTTTGATGCGGCCCTCCACGAATTCCTCTCCTGCGCCAACCTCTTCATCACAGAGTAGCACTTGTAATCTACACCCTCAATTATCTTTTGAATGTATGCCAATCTCTTTATTTACGATTTCTGCCCTCTACAGCTGTCTCTAGTACCATGGAAGTCATTCCCTCATGTCTTAATTGATGCCTTACCATCCTGTCCCTTCTACTTGTCACCATTTTATGCATATTTCTTTCCTCTCCGATTCTGCGCAAAATCACCTCATTCTTTACCTTATCAGTCCATCTAATTTTCAACTTTCGTCAGTACCACATCTCAAATGCTTCGGTTCTCTTCCATTCCGCTTTTCCCACAGTCCATCTTTCACTTCCGCTCCTGACTACAATAACTATGTTCCTTTAAAATTTCTTGAACTACTAATTCTTTATGTTCTCACGTATCTATCGAGAACTATGAATTTAAGACACAGTTTTCTTCCCAAACTTTGCAATTTGTCAGTTAACAGACAGTGGTTGGTTGATTTTTGGGAAGGGAACCAAACAGCGATGGCTTTGGTCCCATCGGATTAAGGACGGATGGTGAAGTAAGTCGGCCATGCTCTTTCAAAGGAACTGTCCCGACAGCTGCCTGAAGTGATTTAGGGCAATCACCGAAAAGCTAAATCAGGATGGCTGGACGCGGGTTTGAACCGTCGTCCTCCCAAATGCGTGTCCAGTATTAACAGACAAGGATAACATTTGTCACCAGCAATCATTAAATTGATTCCGTTGTACATTCTGATCTCTTAAATATAAGTGTATTCCACGACGGCTTTCTGCATGGACAACCGTTTTATTCTAGAGTGCTTGATCTGGTGGAGTAGTTTAAACATAGAGGTCTTGATAATATTGTTATTACAAATATTTTGTTTATCGCTCATCTGAAGTCACTAAGAGTTTTCGCGGCCAGCCGTCAGCAACAGATTGCGCGCATCCATCAGGACCAATGTGTGTGTCATCACAGCAACTTGCTCCAAGTACTTTTGCCACAGACACCTACAGAGCCCCTGAGATAATTGACCAAAGAGGGTCCTCCAAGTCCATTGCAGAGGACGTGACTCCCGAAATGCTCCACCGAAGTCCACCCACGCTCTTCCGTTACCGAGTAAGAGTGTGGTGTGGCGCTTCTGCGTCGCCGTCTGTGGTGGCGTCGGCGGCATCGACGCGCACACTGAATGAGCGCCGCTCGATACCTCTGCAGCGGCTGTTAGCGCCTGAAAGGCTGCCGGCCGCCGTCAAAAGAAGCGCCAGTCTCTCCGCCGGCGCTGCGCCAGCTTACACAGGCCCGGGGACTCCTGCCGCCTTCACTTATTACTCGCCAGACTGGGGGCCTCCGAATAACGTCGTCGCAGTCAGACGAGTCCGCTCTGTGTCTTTATGCCTTCATGTGCTCTATTACATCCTCTCCCCACCTCCGTCGCACCTTTATTACTCTTATTCACTCCGTTTTCCCTTTTCAGTGTCTAACTTCCGTAAAGTGTGTATCTTTTTATCGACGGAAACAGAATTTTCACTTTCCTCTGCCACTGTCTCCATCTTCTTCTTCTTCCTCTTCTTCTTCTTCTTCCGAACTTGAAGTATTAGGCCTTTGCGTGTGATGGTGCACATTTCTTCCTTTACCTTGCACGATTTCTCCAGCCCATTGGTGGAACGTTTTTACTTAACACCTGCTTTGTATAACCTCTAAATCTAAAGGGAGTGGAAGGGCAGACCCAATAATGTGAACATTTCAATTCCAATATCTTTATTAACTATCAAAGTCAATCTCACATAAAAATTGACAGACGCCGCTAACGCAAGATTATTAACGAAACAAATATAACATTAAATCATAAGCAAGTTAATAAATCATTAGCCAACGATCTCCCGCAAACATTGAGACCGCCATAACTTTAACAAAACAACACTAGTTAAGACACGTAATTTAAGACCCTTTCAATTCCAATACTTTAACATTAGAAGTAAAATAACAGTGGACGCATAGCCTCAATTTTAACACGAATACTTAGAACGTATTTATTAAAACGTAACTTGAGCAATCTTGCAAATTCCTAGACTAGAGAACCTTGCAGAGCGAACCACGAAATTATTCAAATGCCCATTGGCTTGTAATATGCACTTTTAGGGAATCGAAAGTTACAACTTTGTACAATAATAAATATGTAGCAGTAGAAGTAAGGCCCAAGCTTGTAAGGCCGAAGTTTAAACACGAACGGTGGAGCCGACGGAGGGAAGTAATACTTAACTTGTGAACCAAGACGTGGCTCCGTTTCCAACCCCACATCGAGGAGGCCACCGAAATGCGAACCCAGCAAAAGCTGCAGAAGAGGAACACACGAGCTCAGGTGAAATCCACCGCCCGTAAGCCAAACTTGTAATCTAAAGGGATCCTCTGCGCTTGGGTTGCCCGATACCTCACCTCACTGAAATACAGACCACACCTGACAACAGGAGGCCAAAGAAACTTTTCTTAACTTTAGCTTTCAAGATTTACCAGTAAATTAACACTATAAAATTATTGCTAAACAACAACTAATTTCACTCGGAAGTCCTTTCTGTAAGTGAAACAGTACTTGATAAACAAACGCTAAGTATAGGAAATGAACTGGCTCACGAGAACCGACACTCACTAGAAATTAATGACACACATATTGGCCACCTTAAGTGAGTCTGCAAAGCTCAACAAGGTAACCTTCATAAATAAAAAATCGGATTGCCCGCAAAGGACATATTGACATGGATTAACCGATATCGGAAGCTAATTAAACACTTGCTGATAATAGCTAATGAACTAACATTCTGCAAATATATCAGTATTATGTGGAAGCAGAGCACACGCTTAGTAAGAGGAGTCAAATGAAATCAACACACATAATATCACGCATCCGACGACGTCTTACTATACCAACAGGACGGCCGCGATGGTCTAGCGGTTCTAGGCGCTCAGTCCGGAACCGCGCGACTGCTACGGTCGCAGGTTCGAATCCTGCCTCGGGCATGGATGTGTGTGATGTCCTTAGGTTGAAGTAGTTCTAAGTTCTAGGGGACTGATGACCACAGATGTTAAGTCCCATAGTGCTCAGAGCCATTTTTTTATACCAACAGGGATCACAATCATAGTTAACTAAGCGACCATAGTAATTGTAGCACTTAACTGGGTGTCTTGATGCTGGGGCGGTTTTGCGAAGATGTCAGACCATCACCTCCCAAGACCTTAACAGCGTGTATCTCCAAGGAAGCGGGCACATCCGCAGCTCACGAGGTTTCCGGAGGATGCACAGAGCCGGCCAACTCCCGCCGCCTCCAGTATAACCAAGTGACAACCGCCGCCCGGCCTCAGGCACGCCGTTTTCGCTTCAGCTCGTCAGCCAATCGCCGCCTCGCACATCGCCGCCTTCCGTTCGGAAAGCGTTGTTCTCCTTACCCGCGGTCGGGACTCTCTTATATTCCTAGCCGGCCCAAGCCCCAAGACAAACCTCTGTACTAGGAAACGATCGTACTCATGTCAGATACTACTGGCGCCGACCCCACCACAGCTCAATTGGGTGTTTATGTTTGTAATGTAATCGGTCGCATTTCATTCTATCGGGAAGCTCACTCCACTTTTTCTGTTTGTGCCAATTCTGTTTCTTACGTTGAAGACAGAAAGGAAAAAAATGGAAACATAAAAAGATCTATGATGACTCGCGCCAGACCAGACCGTGTGCAGAGCCAGGCTGGACGTGTGACCTTGCGAGCCGCGCACCTCTGGGGTCATGACGGGGCAGCCCGCCAGCCGGCACGGGCGTTTTACGATCGCGTGCCCGCGGGCGGGGCCGTCTCGCTTCCGCAAGCTGCGTGCCGTCGGCCCGCCCGCCTGCCACCGCAAATCCAGTGTCCCAACACGCTGCTGATGCCCCACGCGATCACGCCATCTGCAGATACGCCTTATTGCTCCCACACACCCGCGTCTACGTCACCACGACTCTTGCTGGACTTGTAGGACAAGCAACATCGATTTTCGACGTACATTGAAGTATAGAGAAGAGCAACGCTCTCATCAGGTGAACGGCAGTTCGAAAAGTACGCCGGGCCAAGGACGCAGAGTGGTAGGGGCAATATTGTGCTTTGGGAGACATTCAGCTGCGCATGCATGGGACCTGAGTGCTCCGGATCACCTGCGTCCGTTTATCAAAGCCAAAACAGTGCACACTGTCTTGAGGAACGTGATAATGAACTCACGTTGGTATCTTGACCACCAAACTCCCTGATGCGAATCCAGTGGAACCCATATGAGTCGTCATCAGTATCCAACCGCGCGCCCACAAATCAGCAGCTCGCTATTTACGGATATTGACTTATGCGTAGAATTCTTGAACTTCATACGCCCACAGCCTACCAACAAACTATCGAATCCATGCTGTATACAACTAGTGATTTACTGCATGCCAGAGGTATTCCAAAAAGCTATAACGGAGCTGGTAGTAATGTTCCAGTTCGTCAGTGTGTGTCTGAGATACGTAAATCAACACTACTGGCCGTTAAAATTGCTACACCAAGAATAAATGCAGATGATACACGGGTATTCACTGGACAAATATATTATACTAGAACTGACATGTGATTACATTTTCACGCAATTTGGGTGCATAGAGCCTGAGAAATCAGTACCCAGAACAACCGCCTCTGGCCGTAATAACGGCCTTGATACGCCTGAGCACTCAGTCAAACAGACATTGGACGGCGTGTACAGGTACAGCTCCCCATGCCACAGTTCAACAAGAGTACTGACTGGCGTATTGTGACGAACCAGTTGCTCGGCCACCATTGACCAGACGTTTTCAATTGGTGAGAGATCTGGAGAATGTGCTTGCCAGGGCAGCAGTCGAACATTTTCTGTATCTAGAAAGGCCCGTACAGATCCTGCAACATGCGGTCGTGCATTATCCTGCTGAAATGTAGGGTTTCGCAGGGATCGATTGAAGGGTAGAGCCACGGGTCATAACACATCTGAAACGTAACGTCCACTGTTCAAAGTGACGTCAGTGCGAAAAAGAGGTGACCGAGACGTGTAACCAATGGCACCCCATACCATCACGTTGGGTGATACGCCAGTATGGTAATGACGAATTCACGCTTCCAATATGCGTTCACCGCGATGTCGTCAAACGCGGATGCGATAATCATGATACTGTAAACAGAACCTGGATTCATCCGAAAAAAACGACGTTTTGCCATTCGTGCACCCAGGTTCGTCGTTGAGTACACCATCGCAGGCGCTCCTGTCTGTGATGCAGCGTCAAGGGTAACCGCAGCCATGGTCTCCGAGCTGATAGTCCATGCTGCTGCAAACGTCGTCCAACTATTCCTGCAGATGGTTGCTGTCTTGCAAAAGTCCCCATCTGTTGACTCAGGGATCAAGACGTGGCTGCACGATCCTTTACAGCCATGCGGGTGAGATGCCTGTCATCTCGACTGCTAGTGATACGAGGCCGTTGGGATCCAGCACCGCGTTCCGTATTACCCTCCTGAACCCACCGATTCCATATTCTGCTAACAGTCATTGGATCTCGACCAATGCGAGTAGCAATGTCGCGATACGATAAAAGGCAATCGCGATATTCTACATTCCGCCCCTTACCAAAGTCGGAAACGCGATGGTACACATTTCTCCTCCTTACACGTGGCATCACAACAACGTTTCACCAGGCAACGCCGGTCAACTGCTGGTTGTGTATGAGAAATCGGTTGGAAACTTTCCTCATGTCAGCACGTTGTAGGTGTCGCGACCGGCACCAACCTTGTGTGAATGCTCTGATAAGCTTATCATTTGCATATCACAGCATCTTCTTCCTGTCGCTTAAATTTCGCGTCTGTAGCACGTTATCTTCATGGTGTAGCAGTTTTAATGTCCTGTAGTGTATTTCTTACGGCATACTACATCTAAATATGAGCGTGAGTAAGGCCACCACTCGAATTATCCTGTGTTTGATCTGAATAAAACTGATAGCGAATTTCAGTCTTGTAGTTAGGCTGAATCATTATCCTGGCGGATTCTTCTTCTTTTATTTCATTTATGTTTTATTCGTTCAGTTACTCAAGAGTTATGATATTTTTACTGGCTGGTCGCGAAGTGGTCCGTATCATCCATCAATGCTTCCGCAAGAGCTTGAAGCAAATGCGCACCACCGAACTGAGCCGTAATTCCCGCCGATATCCTCGTTACCCGGTGGTTTATCTGGGAGATTGTAGAAGTTTGCTGGTAACCGCTGCGGCTGGTTGGCAGCGGCTTAAAGAGAGGGCGCGGCGGCTTGCGAGGGAGGCAGTCGGTACCGAGAGTGAGTGAATGTCACGGTTGTTAGTTGGGCAGCAAGGCTCTGTGGGAGAGCGAGGCGAGACGCCTTCCTGTTAGCGGAAATGGTGTTCGGCTGATGGTGTAAAGCAGACGTGGTTGCTGCAGAGGGCAGTCGGTGTTTTTCTGCGCCCGCCGTAGCCGGTGAGGGAAAGAGGCCGAGTTGCTACCTTGCTGCGCTGCTCGCATTGGTATAAACCGGTGAGCCACATTCCCTGCTCCACATCTGACTATCTAGTGGGCTCATGCTCTACGCTGTTAGGGCGTTAAGGCCGTTGTGTCCAGCATTAACAGTTGCATCGACCTGGTGCCTCGTCCAATCTCGTTGTTAGGTTCTGCCTGTGTCTTGGTTGCTCTGAACGTAGCGTTAAGAATGCAGAAAGGGAATTGAGTATACTTTCTTGTTATGCTAAAGGCATAAGAGGTGGACAAATTTTTTTGATAGTTGTTACTGTGGGACTGTCCTAGTTAACATGTTAAACAAATGCTGTTCAAGCAAAATTCAAATCTGTCTGGTGGGCTAACATTTTTAGTGGTTGTTTGAACCATGTATCGAAGGCACTATTATGAAAATACCATACCTGAACGTTACAGGTCCAAAATTTGTATTCCATGGCACTTTTAAGATTTGTGCCTATCTGTTCCTTTCGACAAAATAATTATAATTTGCAATGCGAGCACTGACTACAATTGTGCAGATAATTTATCCACTGACGCCATTGTACATGACAATGCGAAGCTCTTAAATTGCCTACTAGCTGATCTAGCAAGGTTAGTCGCTGAAGCAATTTCTGTGTGTTAATAGTGTTTTCTTATGCTTTAGAGCTATCTGTTCGTAGTCCGTCCTGCCTAGCGGTCAGTGTCCGGCTGTGCGACGACGTTGCCTAAGCGGCTTGTTGTGTCGTGACTGGCCGCTGCAAGCTCATGAGTGTTTCTTTTCTTTCTTTTTAATGGGATGTTTTTTGCTCTTGTTAGTAGTATTATTTTTGTTCATAAGATGAAAATTTTTAAAAGGGGAAAGGGTTTATGGTTTTTAATTAACACTAACTGGTGGGAGTCAGGATTAGCTGTGCAGCTGTAACTTGTTTTATGCCGATATGTTTGTGGTATGGTAGCAACAAAGGCTTTTAGAAGTAAGTTTGTGCCAACTTGTGTAAAGATTACTTCCCTGCTTCTTAATTCGATCTTGATTGTGATTCAGATCAGAGCAAGGCATTGATTGTGTGAGAATTTTCCTCTGTTATTAGTTGTCATGCCATAACCTTCTATAATGGATGGTTCGTTAAATTGAGTGATCGGTAGTGATCCATGTTTTTGTTACCTAATACTTTGGTGGTCATAATTGCTCGAAATTATTTTTATAAAATTGAGCAGCAATTGTATCTTGCTAAAAGCTAGAGAGGCAAAGGAAGGGGAGAGACGATAATGTTTCTGATATATTGCCGTTACAATTTTTTTCTAAGAGAAGAAAAGAAAGAGGCAGAAAGGAGATCAAAAATATTTTTAAGAGTGCGGCCTCTTGTAAAGTTGTTACCATTCCGCTTTATTTAACGGTGATTTAACTGTAATTAGTTCAGCATTTGGACGCTAGTCAATGTTTATGCTAATACCAGTAAAGTTTTTTTATGTCTTCTGGAATAAATTAAAAACTAAAACGTGTTTCCACTATTGGACTCTGTGTTTCTATTCCAGCAGCCCCTGCGCCCTGAGTTCCTATCTACCACGGACTAATAATCTGTGGAAGACCCGTATGCAACTGCAAGTCATGCGATCGCCCTCTGCGTAATGAAAAATTGATCTCAACTGACGACTGATTTCGCAATGTTTATCACTTACCAAAACCTCCAGTTGCAATTGTTTTTTCTCGTCTAGGGTTAAAACAGTTGTTGGTTATTAAGTTCCAACATGCTGCAGCCGATCTTCTAGGAAGTCTTCAAACCATTCACATGACTACTCCGACATTCCACAAGCTCGCGTCTTGTTAATTATGTGCCTTCTGGAAGTGAAGGAACTCTGCATCTGCCTGAGCGCAGTTCTCCAGGAAAACGGTAATGATCTGCTCATATTTCGAATGACTAGGAACGCTTCGCTCCTTCATTGACGTACTGTAGACCGCTGCTACAACAGGAGCAACTTTTTGTGCTTTCTCTTTTGAATATGGTACAGTTACTTCGAATGTAGACACTAAATTACGTTCGGCGTCGCCTCAGTCATTACAAATACGAACCGTTCCTGAGTTTGAGTACTAAAAGAACATGCTGAAATTATAATCTCATAAAATGCCCTCAACAGAAATGAGGCATGCCCACTGCGAATAGGTACTGAGTGGCGTCCAGCCATCGCGAAGTAGACGTGGGATCGACGAACGCGGGACATGTAAATGTTGCCGCATTTGGTGATGGAAAGAGCACCAGTGAAGTGACAGCAGACTTTATGAACATTTAAGCATGGCACATCGACTGCAGAGCAGTCAGTTACCACTTAACACTGGACGAAGCACATTACTGACAACAGAAGACATTCAGATGTTACTTGACAATGGACGAGCAGTGCCCAGCTAAAAGTTGTGGATATTTAACAACTTGACGCGTCTGGAAGCACGAGAGCAATATATCCGAGAGCATTACATCAATTCATATCGAAGAGAGATCATAAAATGGTATAGAACGTAGATTCTATACTAACACCCCTCACCTCTCTCAGGCTTCATCCATTAAAATTTTTGACTCCCACAGTGCTCCTTCATTTCACTTACATCATATCTATTAGATACCGAAAAATGTATGTATGTATGTTCCATATCTGCCATAAACCACTGCCTCGATTTCATCTAAAATTGGTACACGTATCTTAACTTACGGTCTGGAAATGCGTACTGTGGATAAGAACTGCATAGCATATAATAAAAGTAGGTATGTATATTCCACATCTCCTTCTAGACCGTTGGTTCGATCTCATACAAGTATGGTGCACATACAGCTTAATATCTGTAACGAAATACTGGGGGGTTAAGAACTACTTACCAGTGAAAACTAGATGACTTAGGAGAGAAGAGGGACGTACAGGTGGGTAGAGAGAAGGTCGTAGCAGGAGGTGCAAAGAGAAATCGGTACAAGGAGGTGGACGGAAAACAAGAGAGCAGAAGGTGGACAGAAAGAGAGGGACAAATAAGTGGACAGAGAAAGAAGGAGGAGATGGACCTAGAGAGGAGGGAACATGGATGGAGAATTGGGGGAGCAGGATAAGGACAGAAGGGAGGGTGATGCGAAGGGGGATAGAGGGAAGTGTGAAGGAGGCAATGGACAGAGAGGGATGAGAAGATCGACAGAGGAGGCAGGGAGAGTTGGACAGAATAATGGAAAGAGGTCAGTGAGAGTGGGAAGGAGCGTACGTTTGTAATATATGTGACACCCGTGAACAGGGGGAAGCTTCAGGTAAAAAGATAGTTTTAAATAAATACGCATTAAAGGAATTGAAACAACATTTTACACATATGAAAATGTACCAAGGAAGAGAGCCCTTCTAGTTCAAGTGAAGCCAAAACCTAGCGGCTAAGTTAGTGACACTAGATAATAATTTAAAATAAAAACACAGACACGTTCAGCCAGTTGTATCCAAACACTATTCGTGCTGTATTATATGTATTTCGCTTGAATATATGTGTGGCGTTTTAAAATAGCCTCAGAGTAAAAGTCAAAAACATCAGTGCAAAAAAATGGAAGACACTTCCTGTTGTAATCGAAAATCGGACTATAAAACCGCAAGTAAAAAGTGGCACGTCAACGTATACTATGACGAATCTGGAATCAAAACAAAAATGTTTCACACATTTCATAGAAGACCACTTGCGATGTTTTATATAAATGAAACAAAACACGTATGGTATTATCAATTCGCATTTCCTGGTAGCTGCTAAGACAAAATTTAAACTGCGTTAATAATTTTCAAGCAGCTACAGACACTATGGCTACAAAAATTAAGTCCTTATTTATAAAGTCGCTTCCCATTTCTGGACACAATTGGAAGGAAACTAGCCTAATACTAGATAAAGATGATAACAAACCCAAGAGAGTGAGCTGTGAAATATCTGGCACCAAGACAGTTTGAGATTAATTGTTAAGAATGCTAATGTCTGACACGGAAATGAGCAAGGTATTATTCTCTTAAATTTCCTACATAAACGTTAGAGGATCGTAGTGCCCGTGAAACGAGAGTAGACAGCTAAATAAAAAGAGCGAAAACGAATCTCGAACACAACGTTATTACTGTAATAAAGCTGAGCTGAAACTTATGGCACAGCTAAGACTCGGCTAATTCTGTTTGCAGAGAAAAGCATTCTGAATCAGTTTGTGCCTTTTGTCAAGCAGATAGAATCTCTTTACAGAAAGAGGCGGCGGTAACCGGAATAAAGGCGGAGTGGCTGTGTTTATGAATATTATATGCCGCTCTGTGACCGTTTATCTCAGGCTGGACGTAAGTGGCCTATTGTGTCATACTGCCTGTGGCATTTAACTTAACATTGCTTTATGTTGGTGGTGTGACGAGTATACCAGGTACCACTGTTAAATTAATTCCTTGTGTTTGCATTAGAAGCGATATTAATGTACTTATTTTTCCTCCATTAATTTCATTCTTTGAGGAATCTTCTCATCAACTATAAATTGTAAAAAATAGCAGCTGAAAATTTATAAATTCCCATCTCAGGCTTCAGATAATGCGTTACCGTCAAATGGAGTGGAGTAAACAGCACTTTAGCCAGTAAAATGTATATGCTGGTTCTTCTTTCAGAGCATTAATACCGGATTTCAGTAATAATAAGATTGATCTTTATTATCTTTTGCTCCAACAGATTCTAAAATCAACATTAGAATCAAAGACTGGTAGTGAACTTCACCGATTACCTTTTATGTGACAATTGTGGATTCTTTATGACTCTAGCGTGACGTTAATTGTTCTTAAACTCCATGAATAACTGAAAAATAAATCTGGAATAATAATTTCACAGTAACATATAAGTAAAGTTTGAAACTAAAAAAGTTTGGTCACAAATTTCCTTTTTCGGTTTCCACACAAACACCGACTCTTCTTCTTTAACTCTAAAAATTGTCTGAACACCCTGTGTTTTAGCATGACTACCATGTTTATCAGGATTCCTTTGGGAATTTTATACACCCGGCAGGCAATGTTAACGGTCATTTTTCGATTAAAATTTCTTTGAGGCACAGTTCTAAAACGCCCAGGCTATATTACTTCAGTTCACCCAGCTTACATTTGAACTCACACGGCATTTTTATATTGCTAGGATTACAGCTGCATGATGCAAGAAACGGAAATGCAACCTGTAAGGTGTCAGGAAAATTCAACACCTTCCATGAAAACCCTGACATGATAAGCAAGTCCTGTAGTATGTCACATAGCTCCGAATAAATCGTGACATTAAATTAACCAAAGTAATACGAGTAACGAGTGAGCAAATGGAATACCACAGACTAGTATTGGGGCACGGTCGGTACCATTCCAAAATACCGTCACCAACCCCGCTCCAGCCCCCCCCCCCCCCCCCCGCCTACGTATACGCGCTAGACATGAAATGTTTTCATAACACCGTCACCTTTCCAAAGCATCGTTAGTCGACAAGGTCGCACGCAATGTAATGTGTTGCCTCTCTAATCGTTATTACCGTAGCGGGTTGTGACATAGAGAGAGAAGCATCGTTAGTAGACAACAACAAGGTCGCACGCAATGTATCCGGCAAGTGTTAACTCTCAAGTCGTTATTATCGGCGCAGGGTTGTGACATAGAGAGAGAGTTAGCGCCCACTCTCTCTATGTCACAACCCTGCGCATACATTCACGCGCTAGGCAGGACCTATATAAATCAATGCCCGACCTACCTCACTCTCACACTGCTCGTATACTTCATTCATCCAATACTTGTCACGTATTCGTAATTAAACGTGTAAAAATGAAACGATCACGAACCGCCAGTGACAGCAGCAGCAAACGTGCTCATGTGGACGAAGTTCCATTCCCTGGTAAGTACATTTTCAGAATTCTGATATCTACACCCTTTAACTCGGTGTATGAGTGCTACATTTGTTTTGTACTGCTCTCTATAAATATTGTTCATCCATGTGTTGTATGTTACGTGTTATACCCGTTTCGATCTCTCTCTGTTGAGTTTACTACGTCTTTTAACAGATTCTATGTTTGTGTATGTGTTAAGTCTTATATCCGTTTTGGACATCTCAATGTAAAGAATGACTTTCCACATGTTGTATGCGTTATAATTAATTTACCGTATCCGCTATAAAGATAGAGCTTCCACGTGTTGTGTATCTGTTATATTCGTTGTGCAGTACTCTTTGTAAATATTTCATTTCGTTCCTTTTTTTTTTTAAATTTGCTGGTCCGCTTATTTCTCTATCACTTAACTGAAAGCACACTTCCCTTTCCACTTAAATAATTTCATCTAATATATACCCGTTTCCTGATTGTATACAATTAGTCCTCATAAGCCGGTCTTTTCTTTGTAGATGCCCCTAATTCAGAATTCGGTTCAACCATCCAAAACGTTCAAGGAGGCGACGGTAGCGTTCAAACGGCGCCCGCCACACAGGACACTCAGTCTTTAGAGGAGGAGGAGACCAACCTGCCTGACCCGTTTGAGGAGGAGATCAACCTACCTGAGTGGTTGGAGGATCTACTTGATTTTGGCAATGAGTTGCTCAAACCATGGAGTCAGAGCGGAGAAGGTGAATAATTTTGAACATTAACATTCCTTCACATAACCACCATTATCTACTCTTATTGTTATTATTTAACGCTCTTTTAAATATAAATCACTAAATTAATTTTTTTTTCCTTATTTATCTTACAGGTATATCATACGGCGTAGCCCGTGTTCCTAGAGCGGTGGTTGCGGGGGCGGGACTCGGGCGCACCGAACCGCAAAGACACGCCGCGCCTTGCGTAGCTCCTATAAGGGCTTCGCGGGAGGAGGAGGAGGATGCAGAACACGCACCAGCTCCTCCCCCAGCGCTGTCGCAACCGTTTGGCTGTGCAGCCCGTCCGCCATCGCCACAGCCTGGCCCTTCAAACCGTCTGTCACCCCCTCCTCCTCTAGAAGCAGCAGCTCACCGCCACCGCCCACGCAAGGTACGCGTTCCGAGACGTATACCTCTCCCCGCAAATGATGATGATGATTACGATCACCCATCACCAGCCCATTCATCTATCGGGTGGACTCCTAGTTGTAGCAACAGTAATAATAATAATTTCCTTATGGCTAGCAATAGTTCTCTCACCCGTCCTATCGATAACGAAGTCGATCAGAATAACGGCGTAATGACTCCCTTAGAATACTCAGCAGTTGCTAGAGCGTTTGAGGGGCGAATCTCTTTCACAAGAATTGAGAATCCAGGCGGGAGGTATCGCGATCCTGTAAGGTTTTTGGAGGCGTGCCTCCCCGTCTTGGAGACCGAGCTCCTCAAACTCTTAGAAGATTCGGAATTTAACGCCTTTAAATGCAGTGCTGTGTTATGCTGTGAACTCAGTCACCCCCCTAAACATCAAGGTGATGCGGAGACGGCTACTCTGCATTATATATGGGGTGACATTGGCGTTATTTCTCGGAGCACATCGATTGCTGAGTGGTATCGAGAATCCACCTTGAGCGCTATTATGGCCCGATTTTCCGAGATGGAAGTACGTGGATCCGCTAAAGCGCTCAGCAGTATACCACACCTCGACATCCATATACATGTCTATGATCCATTGAATGGAGGGTCCAGTTATATTAAACTCCCTATAGATATTGAGAAAAAGCAGGCGTGCATTAATGTTCAAAATAACTATGATAATGCGTGTTTTGCATGGTCAGTCCTGGCTTGCGAGAGAAATTACAATTACAAACATCATCCTGAGCGTCCCAGCAGTTACAAAGTCAAAGATATTAAGAGACACTATAACTTTGACGGAATAGAGTTCCCTTTAAGAATCCAGGACATACCTAAGTTTGAGGCTCAGAATACCGCAATATCGGTCCACGTTTATGGCCTGGAGAAGATAAGCAAGTCAGATGAGCAGAACAAGCATACAGTAGTAGGCCCCCTCCATTTCTCAAAATTTGCAGGTGAACGAGAGATGCATGTCAACATGCTGCTCTTCTCCGAACGTGATAATTATCACTACGTCTGGATCAAAGACATGTCCCGACTCATTTCCTCCCAGTTAAGTAAAAATGATCATAAACGACATATTTGTATAAGGTGTTTGAATTATTTTTCATCTCAAGAGTTATTAGCGACACATCTATTAGATTGTGCATGCAAGGACCCGGTACGTGTTGTTATGCCCACTGAGGAAAATAACTTCATTAAATTTAAAAATGATCACCACCAGCAGCGTTGTCCTTTTGTTGTGTACGCTGATTTTGAATGCTTGCTGGCTCCTATTACTCGTTGTGAAGGGAATCCCTTAGCCTCACATACAACCTTCACACAAAAACACGTACCTTATGCGGCTGCGTTCCAAGTTGTATGCGCATATGATTGTAAACTTAATAGCTATCAGTCTTATGTAGGGAACGACCCGGCGATTTGGCTTCTCACAGAGCTTGAAAAACTTCCTTGGCAAGTTCACAAGCTGTACAGCATCAATATTCCCATGACCAAATCAAAGGAAAATGATGACTTGTATGAAAAGGCTGTTAATTGTCATATTTGCGGGCTGGTCTTAGATAGAAAAGCGGAGACTCCTCGTAGAGACCATTGTCATCTCACGGGTAAGTTCCGCGGTGCAGCCCACAATGCATGCAACTTGAAGTATCAGTTACCTACACACATACCCGTCTTTTTTCATAATCTGAGCGGGTATGACGCTCATTTTCTCGTTGAGCACTTGGCTAAGTTCGGTTTGAAGAAGTATCAGGTCAATATCCTGCCTGAAAGTGTTGAAAAGTACATTTCTTTTTCAAAACGAATGACGCCGAAAATTACGCTCCGCTTCCTTGACTCTCTACGATTTATGCAAACTTCGCTCCAGAAACTTGTTGAGACTTTACCTCGGAATGATATGCATATCACTCGATCTGCATTTACCGATGAGGAAAAGTTTCAACTTGCGACGAGGAAAGGAGTTTTCCCGTACGAGTATCTTGATAGTATGGCAAAACTCAATGAAACCAGGCTTCCCGACATAACTTCTTTTACCAGTACTCTCACTGGCGATACCATAACTAACACAGATTATGAGCATGCCGTTAATGTCTGGCAGGAATTCAACATCCCCAATTTGGGAGAATATGCAAGGTTATACATGGACACGGACGTTCGTTTGCTTGCAGATGTTTTCGAAAAGTTCCGGAGTGTATGTATGACCACGTACTCTCTGGACCCTGCCTTTTATTACACGGCACCTGGTTTGTCATGGGACGCTATGCTCAAAAAAACGGATTGCAACATTGAACTTTTGACTGATGCTTCAATGCTTCTACACTCCTGGAAATTGAAATAAGAACACCGTGAATTCATTGTCCCAGGAAGGGGAAACTTTATTGACACATTCCTGGGGTCAGATACATCACATGATCACACTGACAGAACCACAGGCACATAGACACAGGCAACAGAGCATGCACAATGTCGGCACTAGTACAGTGTATATCCACCTTTCGCAGCAATGCAGGCTGCTATTCTCCCATGGAGACGATCGTAGAGATGCTGGATGTAGTCCTGTGGAACGGCTTGCCATGCCATTTCCACCTGGCGCCTCAGTTGGACCAGCGTTCGTGCTGGACGTGCAGACCGCGTGAGACGACGCTTCATCCAGTCCCAAACATGCTCAATGGGGGACAGATCCGGAGATCTTGCTGGCCAGGGTAGTTGACTTACACCTTCTAGAGCACGTTGGGTGGCACGGGATACATGCGGACGTGCATTGTCCTGTTGGAACAGCAAGTTCCCTTGCCGGTCTAGGAATGGTAGAACGATGGGTTCGATGACGGTTTGGATGTACCGTGCACTATTCAGTGTCCCCTCGACGATCACCAGTGGTGTACGGCCAGTGTAGGAGATCGCTCCCCACACCATGATGCCGGGTGTTGGCCCTGTGTGCCTCGGTCGTATGCAGTCCTGATTGTGGCGCTCACCTGCACGGCGCCAAACACGCATACGACCATCATTGGCACCAAGGCAGAAGCGACTCTCATCGCTGAAGACGACACGTCTCCATTCGTCCCTCCATTCACGCCTGTCGCGACACCACTGGAGGCGGGCTGCACGATGTTGGGGCGTGAGCGGAAGACGGCGTAACGGTGTGCGGGACCGTAGCCCAGCTTCATGGAGACGGTTGCGAATGGTCCTCGCCGATACCCCAGGAGCAACAGTGTCCCTAATTTGCTGGGAAGTGGCGGTGCAGTGCCCTACGGCACTGCGTAGGATCCTACGGTCTTGGCGTGCATCCGTGCGTCGCTGCGGTCCGGTCCCAGGTCGACGGGCACGTGCACCTTCCGCCGACCACTGGCGACAACATCGATGTACTGTGGAGACCTCACGCCCCACGTGTTGAGCAATTCGGCGGTACGTCCACCCGGCCTCCCGCATGCCCACTATACGCCCTCGCTCAAAGTCCGTCAACTGCACATACGGTTCACGTCCACGCTGTCGCGGCATGCTACCAGCGTTAAAGACTGCGATGGAGCTCCGTATGCCACGGCAAACTGGCTGACACTGACGGCGGCGGTGCACAAATGCTGCGCAGCTAGCGCCATTCGACGGCCAACACCGCGGGTCCTGGTGTGTCCGCTGTGCCGTGCGTGTGATCATTGCTTGTACAGCCCTCTCGCAGTGTCCGGAGCAAGTATGGTGGGTCTGACACACCGGTGTCAATGTGTTCTTTTTTCCATTTCCAGGAGTGTATTTTTTGAGCGAGGGATCCGCGGCGGACTTTGTCAATGTGTTCACAGACACGCCAAGGCAAATAATCCGCGGATGGGTGTCGAGTACAACGCATCCCTTGATTCTAGTTACATTTTGTACTTAGATGTTAACAATTTATATGGGCATGCTATGAAGCAACCGCTGCCGGTTGCCGGGTTCCAATGGGTGCCTGAAGGTGAATTGAAGGGATTAGGTGGACAGATAATGGATCTTGCGGCCGATTCTGATGTAGGGTATGTGCTTGAGGCAGACATCGCGTACCCTAATAATTTGCATGCAGAGACAAGCGACTTGCCGTTATGTCCAGAGCAACAAATTCCACGAGGAAGCACCATCCATAAACTGATGGCCACTGTTGAGGATAAGCAGAGGTATATTATTAATTATCGTAACCTCCAGCAGTGTCTCAGATTAGGAATGGAGCTCATTAAAATCACCCGAGCAATCTCCTTCAAGCAATCCCCCTGGTTGAAGGAGTATATTGAACTAAACACCGAAAAGAGGGCGGTCGCGAGTAATGATTTTGAAAAAGACTTTTATAAATTAATGAATAATTCCATTTTCGGGAAAACTATGCAAAATGTAAGAAATGAACGCGATATTGTTATTAGAACCGCATGGGAAGGGCGTTACGGCGTGAGAAAATGTATAGCCAGACCAAATTTTAAGCGTGCCACCATCTTCAATGAAAACTTTGTTGCTGTGGAGATGTCGAAGACTGCAGTAGAGTTTATGAAACCCATCTATTTGGGGATGTGTATACTCGATATCTCCAAATTCTACATGTACCGATTCCACTATGAGTTTGCGAAACCTCATTTCGTAGATCCAAAATTACTTTATATGGATACAGACAGCTTTATCTACTGGATCAAGAACTGTGATCCATATGAAGTAATTAGGTGCAATGGTAAAGAATTCGACACCTCTTCTTATGAGATCAATAATCCTTATGGTATTGTTCCACAGAACAAGAAGGTTATCGGTCTCATGAAAGACGAGTCGAATGGTTTACCAATTGTAGAGTTTGTGGGACTGAGATCGAAAATGTATGCATATCGCACAGTAGACGGAAGCACTCTGAGGCGGGCAAAGGGTGTTAGACGGATCGCGTCTCGTGCGCTTACGGTCGAGGACTACTACGCTACGGTCGTAGCGTTCAAGGCGCTCATCCACACATGGTTCAACAAACTAGCATTCGATCACGAGCTCACAAGGTGTACACTGTGCTGCAGTCTAAAGTCGGACTGTCTCCTCATGACGATAAAAGAGTCATTTGTGAGGATGGGGTGGGAACCCTCCCATACTCACACTATTTACTTGAAACGAAAGTAGGGGTGGGGGACTCTGGTTGAGTGATAGAGAGGGAATGAGCGTGTGAATGTTATGAATGTGAGCTATGCGTGAAAATAGTATGGCTCTTTTATCATAGTGTAAATAGTTGATGAGAGTGTTTTGTTGCGTGTATCAGTTTGCGTGCTTCCATGCATGTCTGAGTGTGCGAATGAGCGCGAACTTGTGTTAAGTGTGTGTGTATGTAAATATAATCATTACTTTTTCAAAGAAAATCATAATAAATAAAATAGTCTTTATATCTACATATTGCTGACCATTATTAATATATATATGAAAAGGCTATAAATTTAGCCAATTAACTTCTGTATGAACAAAAATAATAATAAAATTTTCTCACTTAATATATCCATCACTTCTAGTCATTATAGAGCTTAGAGCCGGCCGCGGTGGTCTAGCGGTTCTGGCGCTGCAGTCCGGAACCGCGGGACTGCTACGGTCGCAGGTTCGAATCCTGCCTCGGGCATGGGTGTGTGTGATGTCCTTAGGTTAGTTAGGTTTAAGTAGTTCTAAGTTCTAGGGGACTTATGACCTAAGATGTTGAGTCCCATAGTGCTCAGAGCCATTTGAACCATTTTTTATAGAGCTTAGATTTTAGTTTGTAAGTTTCACCTACCGCTAGCCATCCAATCAGAACTAGTTTTTAAGTGTATGAGTTCCACTAATTAAATTCTTTCTATATGTTCAATTGCTTGTTCTAGCGGAAAATGTTTCTAGACGTCCACTTTAAAGAAAAATATATATGTTCACCTTGTTCTTGTAGTTGAAAATCTTTAAATCGACTTACTTGGAAAAAAATATATATATTCAATTTGTTGTTGTTCTTTTCGAAAATGTTTAGAGTCATTGACTTGAAACAACTAGGTTTGGTATTAATTAAAAGTGCTTTGTTTTTCTGGTGGAACTTCATTAGCAATATTAGTTACTTTGTAAGATAGGGTAGTACCTCTGCATTAGCTTTAAAATTATATATATAATTTATCTGAAGAGAATGCTTATATATATTTCTTAATTATCTAAAATTGTTAAAAAAATTATCTAAAAAGATGTGGAATTTCAGATTTTTGGTTAAAAACCAATCTTATATCTGTAAACTCATATTTATATATAATGTGAAAAATGTTAAATTCTGATTTCAATAATAAACTCAGTTATTTCATTCTAAAAAAATGTTGTTATTATTTGATACCCTAATAATGATTATTCTTTGTATTAAAAATATTATAAATTTATTTATGTGTGTATGCAGAATACGTACATACAGCCACATCGCAATGCATGAAGTTATAAGGTTTCCTGCTTTTAACCACAAGTGCCGGACTTCTGCTAGTTGTCACGAACACACACAGCCCAATGCATCGCTATCTCTTACAGTCCTACGTCAACAGATACTTTAGAGAGCGTAATCTGATGCATCGCTTTCCACAGCGGCCGCGAGGTCGGTAACTGGTGCAACCCCCTACCAAGCGTCAGCGGTTGCGCGTGTCTGTCGATTTCGACGGAGACCGCGAGATCGGCATCCGTGCCTAACTATGACAGTAGGTTCATTCCACGTCAAAGGCCAGGGTATATGTCTCTCTCAGGCAGTTCCCTTCATATACAATATAAAAAGAATAAACTTACAATACTAGGGACGTTGGATGTCATAGAAAGAAAAAAACACTCGATCTTATAAATTAATATTTATTTCTAATAAAAGTGAAAAGTAATTTTACATTCTCATATGCAGATACAAAAGCACTTTTTTGGTAATCGTTCTTCAGTCGATGGATGGATGGACATCCGTACCATTCAAGGTTTTGAATAGATGAAAATTTAAATATTTGACGCATCCAGGAGGTTTTGTCCTTTCCCTTCACGTAAACGATGGTGTCCTTGTGATCGAATAATTTAAGTGCGATCACCACATCTTTATAGGGTATGCCGGGATCATCCCAGTGGATTCCATGATAAAAATTAGTTAACCACAATGCACTGGTCCGTGTTTTACAAGATTTCACTTGCGTGAACGGTCTTGGTGATCGAATATTTGCGGAGAAGGTTTCAATTATTCCTGCGTCTTGTGTGTAGACCACAAAAGCAACTTGTTTAAATACGAACTGTCTTCGCTCTCCATCATGGAAGACTTGAACATCTGCAATGATCTTCACAGGCTGAGTTACCATCGTCAAATGATCAATGCACAGGACAGCATATTTTCATTTATACAGCTCGTTGCACAACACCTGTGAGCGGTGAGTAATTGATTATTCGGTCGTGTAGGACTAATGCATATGCAGCGGTGTGTTCTGGGAAATTTGTCGATGATTCAAATTCAATTCGAACGTCTATAGGTCCAGACTTAATTATCTCATTCTGTTTAGAGCAGTCTATTACAATGATCGGTGAAAGCTCTTTGAACTTACGAGGACTCAGTAGACACCCCCCTCCCTCTCCTTCAGCAATTTCATAGTAAGAAGGACGAAACCTTGCATACATGTCATACGCGAGGCTGTATACATTTTCATTCCATTGCAGATGTAGATTGTCATATGGGTAGAATTCTGAATTGAGGTAGACTTTGGCGTTAGTTAACTTGCAGTTATCGAACACGGTGGAATCGTTTGATGTATTTGCTCTTCTATCAGTCTGAAACGCGAGTATAATGAATCTGGGTGTCTCGATATGACTGGAGGTCTTAATAGCCCATGTTTGTCTGCTCGCAGTCGGTAACACTGGATACTCAAAGATCTCCCATGAGCGGAAGGTCAGTGACAGAAATGTACCTGAATTCAATACTTTCAAAAGCTTCAATCGTTCCTCGTCGGATACACTGACGTGAGGCATTTTCCATATTAATTTGTTGATTGTGATCCTATTCTCTTCTTGAGCTCCTTGAATGTACGAGTTATTGTCTGTCGCACTCCGCACGAGAATAAGTTCCTGTTTAGCGTTCATAATAATCTGTCTCATATCCTCAAAATATCCCATAAGTATTTTTAGAGGTATGCATGCAGTAAATCGCTTGTACTGCTGGGGTGTTCTACCCTCCGCATCGTCTATGAACCATCCAGCATTTTCTAAACTATGCAGATCTGCTGGTGATGCCGAGACGTATGTTTTAAGGGTTGATGTTAGACCAACATTGCGTGTACGATCAATCTCAGAACCATTCAGTTCATAGCGAATCTCTTGGAAGAGGAATGCCAATGCGTTGCGTGTCAGCTTGGACCCCACTGTATCGGTGCCATCAGTTTTCTTGAATGACCCTTCGAGATATATGAAACTCTTGCATGGAAGAGTGAGTGTGTCCTGGTGCTGTATGACAATCCTGATTTCATCATTCTTGTTAAACGTGGTTGAAGCGTAAGATTTATGAGAGAAGTATTTTTTCTTGACGTATAATTCTGTCATCATACTCTACTGGATTGGTTATATTGAGTGATGACGTCATTGCAGGGTTTGAGACCAACTGATTTAAGAAATTCGTAGTTCATAGGTGTTAACAGTTTGCTGTTCAGTAGCGAAGTGGCGCGCTGTGTATTGCGTGCAATTGTTTTATACCGCAAGCCCATCTTGTTGTAGATGTAATCGTATAATGATTTCCTCACCGCGAAAGTCGACAAGTTTATTATTCTGATCCACAATACGCAGCTCCAAATAGCCCAATGTCTGAGCGGTCACTGGAAGGTATATTGCATTGGCAGGTGTCTCAACAATCTTATACCCCGCTGCAACTGAGGGGAAGAATCCGTAAATAGTGTGAATGAGAGTATCGTTGAGATAGGAATTCGTAGCAATGTTACACTGGACACGTATTGTGCTGACTGGGAGTATATCCACAGACTGATTGGACTTGTAAAATGTAGTTGGATCTTTCTTCAAAATCTGCCCTTTTGTGAATCCAAGCAGGGGTCCTATTGAATGTTTCTGGCTAAAGTCAATCGTTGCATTTAGAGTCCTTATTTCAGATTTAAGTGTATTGATGTTTGCACGTAGTTCAATACCTTTTCCAGACTGTTTTAAGAGTTCGTTTAAATCGTCAATATCGTATGCACCAGATTCTATTTCAAGAATATCTTTTTCACCATTAATATCTAGATGCAGTTTATTGTTAGTGTTGGTGATATTCGGGATGCTGTTGTACGTCTCCAATCCAATCAATGCAACACTCCATTGACCTGCACTCAAATCAATTGGTGGGAAGTAATTTGCACGCAATACAGATGACCGTCCTTTCAACGTCAAAGTGTACGACATTGCATCTGAACGTCAACTGATGAATGAAGGTTTAAACATCCTGCTTATATACGTTAGTTCTTGTTCTTCTTCTTCTTCTTTGTGAACGTCAAGAGAAAGATGATGCAAAGATGCCCGCAGAGGTATGTATTAAAGTCATGATACCGTTGATAATTGTATAGCACATGTCTTCTGTGAGTGAAGTATTGCTGTAATTCTTCGGGTGGTTGCAGGTCACCAAAGAAGTCGAAATAGTAGACTACCCCAGTGTCTTTCATAACGTACGCCACCCAGTGGGTGCCAGGACCTCCGACAACATCTAAATTCACAATACCGCATTCACCAGTTTTCCACATAGTCTTAGGTAATGTATCCCTCATAAACACATCACGGAATCTTGGTATCTTGAATTTATGTCTAACAAACTTAAGAAGGTCTGTATTTGTGAGTGGTCGATCTGGTAGGATCGCTATTGGGCTTTTTTTTATGAATAGACCAAGACCCTTCTTGTACGGTTTCAAGTACAGGCCTTTTCCAATGACTGCTGCTTCCATCATGCGGTTATGTCTTCTCGCTTCTTCTAACTGGGTTTGCGAGTTTTGCGCATTCTTGACTGTTCGAGCGATAGCTGCAGCCCCACCGGCGAGCGAACCTACCGCTGAGAGCGCGGAGAGGGCTGGGATGAGAAAAGGAATAAAACCGCCGGATGTCTTGGGTATTGGTAGAATGCGAGGTGCTTTAACGGATCTTCTCGTTGGAGATTCTTTGTCCTTCATTGCGTTTTTAGCTGCATACATCGCTGTCAGGATACATTTCTTCAAACAATCCTTCTTGTTCTTCATGTTTAGTGCGCGACGTGCAGCGTTCATAACGCGCTTGAAATTCATCACTCCTAATCCTAACTTGATTTTGCCGCGCATGGTTTTATCAACTGCGAATGCTGTGATGCGTTGACCTATACCAATATCGTTTCTTTTCCGGATCGCCTTAGCTTTATCAGCTAAAGTCCTATCTGCAATGTGACGACTTGGTAGATCTTTATTTGCTTCGTATGCAATGTCGTGTTCCATGCACGCTTCGTCAAGCAGATTCACTCCCTTATCACCTCGCGCCAAGCGTTTCTGAAGCTTTGTCCCAGGTCCGCAGTAGTTATACCCATGGATGTGTAATTCCAAAGGTAGTTTGTCCAGAACACCACCGCCTCCTCTAATGTACCCTCGATCGCGCATGTCAGGCTACTGTGGTGGTTGTGGACGATGAATGTTCATTATATAGCAAATCCCTGGCATCAATCCAACTGTTTTGTGTAGCAGGAAAACCAAGCCATTTGACTAGGGCTTTATTTCCGTGTCGTCTTATGACTCTCTCCACGAGAAAAAGATCTAGTTGTGAGCTCTTCTGCATCTCCTCAGTGTAGAAGGAGCCTGCAATTTCTTCACCTTTACTGTCTTTCAATAAATAAGTTCTAGGATTCGTTCGCTGCACATTTGAAACTGTAAATATCTCAGTTGACCAGTTCGGTAGGTATGATTTCTCAAATGCGGTCTTGTGTTTTGAGATACGCACCAAATCACCTACATTAAATTTCTGTTTGCGTGGATCCAGTATCTTAATGTGAAAGTATACCGTATCCATGAGTGTGTTATCACGAACATCAATTGGCCGCATTTTTATTGTGCTATGTTTGGTTCTATTATATTGAGCAATTATTTCTGGGAGGATATCTGTCCATTTGTATGAGCCACGAAGGTTAAACCGCATCCACATTCTGCCTTTTATTGTTCTGTTCAAGCGCTCTACGATACTTGCCTTCAGGTGAGTGAATGTCGAGTAGTGATGTATTCCATACCGCTGCATCACTGTCTTGAAGTACCTATTGTAGAACTCACCACCATGATCGGTTTGGAGATTGTCCGGGCATCGATTGGTTCCTATCTGTAGCAAGCGTTCAAAAGCATCAGCGACATTTGGTCCGGTTTTTGTCTTGACCGGTACAGCCCATGCAAATTTGGAGTATGTATAAATAACAATTAAAATGTATTTGAATCCATTATTCTCATGTGAATATTGTCGCATATCTACAAGATCAGCTTGCCACAAGTCATCCATCCCTTTAATCATGACATGCCTGCGCGGGTATGTTTTGCGTGCTGGTTTGTGTAGTTCCCGAACTACGATCTCCATACTTATTCGATGATACCTCTCTCTCGAAGCTCAGAGATTATGGAGATAACTTCATTCGAATGAGCTGTATTACCTGCAGCAGCTGATGCCATGAGCAGACGTAGTCGATCTATTAGTTCGTTGGGGTCATCATAATATATATACTGAGGGACTCGATTGGTCACTGTCTTAAGACCAATGTCAATACCATCTCCGCTGCTGGCACCGTTGTTGTTCTTTTGGTCTTCAAGTATTGGTTTTATAATGGTTTTATACTTCCTGTTGGTAAGGCTTTTGGTGATCTTGTGTACACCAGTCATGTGTAGTATTTGACGGTACGTGTCCTTATCACTAACTGAATAATTTATAGGTTTTTTAGTTGGTCTTAGGAAAATAAGATTCATTAAGCCCGGTGTTCGGTCAAACTGTCTATCAGCTATTTGTATTTTGTCTTCTGTTACAGTTATGGGGTGTGTACCCAACATGTATGGTCTTCCTGGGCTGACGCCGAATGTTCTATCTATCTGGCCTGGTGCGTGACTAATAATGAATTCATCAATGGCTTGACTGTCGTTTTGGGTCGTTTTTGTTTTTGATGAGAGCTGTCGGAGAGACTCAGTAACGGGCTTAAAGGTCTCTCTTAGTGTTTGCTGACGATCAATATACCCTAACCTAAGCAACCGTAATTTCTCTCGGACTGCTTTACGGGCTTGAATGACTTTCTGTTTGGTCGTCGACATCTCAACGTATACTAATCAGACGTCTCTGCGACATGAGGCTTTATATACGCATTCATTTTCTTCAGCTTCTTAGTATGATCATGATCGCTCTTATCGACAACAATGAGGTCTACATCTATTTTTCTCTGAATATGATCGACCTTTTCAGTTAAGTCGGTTACTTTCTTACTGACTTGATTAACTAGCTCATTTAACTGATTCACCATTCTCAGAAGGGTTTGGTAATAGGTCTCTAGTTCCCTGCGCATACTTGAAACTTTAAAAGCCATAGCTTGAATTTTCGCATCCATGTACAAGCGAATGTTCTGTCTGTGTACACCAAGCATCTCAGGTTGAGAGGTGGACATACGCGCGAATTTGTCCATGGTATGACGTAGACTGATGTGTTAACGTCTATTACCTTGTTATATATGCAAAAATTCTTGAAAGTTTCGCCTGTATCTACCATCATACAGTTTTCTTGTTTTATCAATAACGAGAAACCCATACTGTGAATGGTTCCAACAGTCTGCACATATCTTTAAGAAATCATTGAACAACATATCCGTCCCTACATGTGCTTGGTAAATGTGTCTTGAATTAAGATTGTCTTGCTTGAAGGCTATAATGAGATTTGCGTTATCCCTAACAAGTTGTTTGGGGATTCTGGAATATGTTTGACTTAGATAAAATACGTCAGCACCCATATGGCGACCGAAAGAGAAATATTTGAGAATTTGGTCTTGGTTTTCTACTGCAACATCGTCAAATATGAATACTGTGTTTGGTTTTGTTTCTTCAGGTGGGGGGATATCAGAGCTTTCACTGAATGTTGTGTATGTAACGCCATCTACACCCCGAAATATCTCATCCAATAGCTGATACTTGAGTTGAAAGAGTGTTTTTGAGAATAGACAGACATGTTCAAATCGGACACCTTGCACATGAGTTAGCAAAGTCATGAGGACATTAGTCTTGCCGCAGTTGGATGGGCCTACAATAATTGCCCTTATATCATCGGGAAGGAGAATTCCGTTTTTCTTGTTCTTCTTCTTCTTCTGCTCTTCACTTGAATCTTCACATGACCAGTCACCGACAACAAAGTCCTTGTGGTGAGGATGCTTCACCCATCCGGCCATGATAGTAAATGAACCATGTACAAACAAGTACTTGACATATATAGAAAATATAACTGAGAGGATAATAATAATATTTGTGTGTAGCCGGTATAGTTCAATCAATTAACCGATTGAGCTATACTGCCTACACGAGGAACACATGTTTGAAGAGTAAGATGGTCATAATTTGAGTAGACTTAAAAAATTATTGGTTCAATTTGATTATAATAGGAGTGGTGGTCTGAAATAAAAGAGAAACAGGAGATAAGATTAAATATAAATTATTTATTTAAAAATCATACATTGGATGTACTATTTCTGAGGTGTTATCATAATCTGCACGTTTCTTCTTAGAACCTGTACAATATATACGAAATAATTCTCTTTGGTTGGCAATAAATTCTGCACGTATCTCACGCAATCCGATAGGTGACTCTGAGTACTCTGGTTTTTGACACACGCATTTCAATTGGATGTCTGTAGTTTTAATGGCCATATGCGAACGAAGATGCTGTTCAAAATCGTCGATATGTATATTATTAACACGTAGAGAGTTTTTAACATCACTATATGCTGCCTCTATGCTAGGAACCCAACGATTCAGTCTCTCGAGAGCAAACCGTATAGAGGAGTCTAGGTTGAATAATTTGATAACTGATGGATGCCTTAGATAGACGCTGTCGACACCTGATTTAATGCATAAGGCGCAGTCATCATATACAGTAGTAATGGAAAGTGTGACATCGGCAAGACGAATTTCTGGTGGGGGGTGAGTTGGATCATA
The DNA here is from genome assembly GCF_023898315.1 of Schistocerca nitens. Lineage (NCBI taxonomy): Eukaryota > Metazoa > Arthropoda > Insecta > Orthoptera > Acrididae > Schistocerca > Schistocerca nitens. The sequence goes on from NC_064621.1 coordinate 404,330,817, forward strand.
TTCGGTGGTCATTTGTTGATTGATGTAGCGCTCTGCATGACATATCCCGGCCCAGTCGAACTCGGAAATCGGGACTTTAACACTTTTGGAAATATTTTCAATCTCCATTATAGCTTGGATCCCCCAGACATGATGGACGTCTATAGCAATGTTCACACGTTTGGAACCACTTGAGGTTAAATTATATGTCGTGGTGAATAGCGTAGCCGCACTAGACGTATTCTTTTTATTTACAGTATCTAAACTCGGTGGTTGCGCTATCACGGGAGTGTTCGATTGTGATGAGTTATATGTAGGCATCCAGTACTGACCACCATTTAGTTGATCTTTAACACCCCCAGTGGTTGAATTCGTTGCGTGGTGAGCAGATCGAGCGTCTTCATCACACAGGTTGCTGAGTGGAACGGATAGCAGCAACTCCTTGTCCTGCTCCAACATGTAAGCTACAGGATCAAATGAGTCGACTGTCGCTGGTGTAGATCCGGATGAGATGGTTAACGAAGCTAATGATGATGATTCAGGTTCGGACGCGTCTGCGGAGCTAAGCATGGTTGCGTTTGACTCTGTTGAAAAAAGAAGATGAATGATTAGATATTAGCGAATAAGTGAAAACATTGAATAATAAGGATAATGAACGAGATAGAATAATGTGAAATATGATACTTACTTTTCCGTTTGATCCTGTTCTGAGTGACTGCACTGGAGGTCGACTGGTGCTTCATGATTGTTCTTCTTAGTCTTCCGCTGACTGAGTGACCAAGACTGAGGTCCCGGAACTTAACCTATATATGTCCTACAATGAGGTCATAGGATAGTTGAATCCTATTGGTAGAAGTCGAACATGTGACTCAATTAAGGGCTCGTATTGGATACAGCCATTTCCACCACCCCACAGGATACATTGCGTGCGACCTTGTTGTTGTCTACTAACGATGCTTCTCTCTCTATGTCACAACCCGCTACGGTAATAACGATTAGAGAGGCAACACATTACATTGCGTGCGACCTTGTCGACTAACGATGCTTTGGAAAGGTGACGGTGTTATGAAAACATTTCATGTCTAGCGCGTATACGTAGGGGGGAGGGGGTTGGTGACGGTGACGGTACCGACCGTGCCCCAATACTCAGACTAACGCAAGAATGCCTAAATGCTTGTCATACCTTCCCAACGTGATACAGACGCAGTTCCGAGGGGAGAAACGAGAACAGAAGCCGAGAGCAGAACCGTGTTAAGCTGGAATGCCCTACGATAAGAGACAGACACCCACGTCGCCAGATAACCGCTAGAACCACCCCCCAGCACATGTTAAAAGATAGAGCCCTCCAGAAGAACAGTATAGATCTTACTATAACACTAAAAGTACCACACCAGCTGCAAGTTTTAGCCTGAGACTTTTTCTTGTCTCTGTTACGTTGCAAACTTTAAAAACATTGCCCCACCACGAAAAGTATAACGTTTCTCTTTGGATAGACAGAATTTTTGTAGGCGGAGCTTAAGGTTAACATTGAGACCCTGATTGGTCAGATGAAAACACAGCCAGATAGTTTTTTTTTTAAACCAACTTCGGTAAATTGTAGTAAGGAGAGGTTAGGAGTGAGTTGCTTCCGAGACGGCGAGATGAGCGGAGCTGTGCTGCCCGCCGCCCCCTGACGAACACCGACAAGGTAATGAATACACGCGATGCCGCATAATAGCGCATAATGCTTCACTCAGGACTGCAGAAGTCTCATCTGTTGCACCCCTTTTTGCGTAATACTAGTGTCGATCGTCAATTAAAGCTCACGGTGTTCACATTTGCCACTTGAAGTAAAAATCTGAAACGCGATGATTTTTCTGTTATATAGTTATTGAGAAGCCACATCAGCCACTGTAATTTACGACAAGTTAGATAAGTAATTAAAGATAATTGAGGGTCACTGTAGACCATTCCGATAGTTTTCTCTTTTGTGAAACTTAATTTAAACCTAGATTATAGATGTGATATGGCATAGGTCATCCTTCGATCCATTGTAGAACTTGGAAACCCATTCAGGGAATATTCGTTCACATTTTTGTTGAACGCAGTTGGTTTTTCCATCCTGTATTAAAACGTTTCCTTTTATCAATAGTGCAATTTATAAACAATGTTTTGTGAGTAGAATAAAATTTCCAATGGTAATCTTAACTGCTTTTTCGACGTTATTTTAAAAGCTAACTAAAAATAGGTAAGCCTTGAACCCCTTCCACTAAATTTAGTTAGTATTAAGATTCTTTTACAGGGAGTGCAGTGGAGCTGACGCTGAAATCATTAAGTATTTGGTTATATCATCGCTAGTCTCACTGAACTCTTCTGAACTCCACATGTCATGTGTGGTCTGGCGTCTCCTCACCAGCAACAGGTCCCAGGTTCAAACTAGTCAATTACCTAAAAAACACGCTCAGAGAGTCGTTGCGCGAAAGTGGTAGGGAGACACGATATAGAACAAACAGACACCGCGCAGAATGTTAGAAACCTACGTGACAAATTGATAGTTTAACATACAAAGACTTGCAATAACGACTTCCTCACTCCTCATTAGACTCTTATAGGCAATCGTTGCTGTAAACACTGTGCCATACTACCGCTACGTTCATTAAGTCGCATTCTTACCGTATTGACGAATGTTTGTTAGTACAAGATCCACACGAGGAAAAACGGTCAACGCCCCTCCCCCTACCCCGCCCCCCCTCGGGCCCACTAAGAATTCTAAACGTCTTCTTCATGTGTCTATAAACAGGCAAATATAATAGATAAGCTTTTGTTAATGCTGTAACTGTCATTACGAAGGGTCAGTGCATGACATACATAAAACGTTGACACTTATGTTGTTTTATGCCACTAGCATAGATAAAAGTTTTAATTCATTAGAAGAGAAAAATCAGTCCTTTTGAAAATATTAGTATCCTCGGATTTCCAGAATGCTCGGATGTTGAACGCTCAGCAACTTGTGATCATAACTGGGCATAAGACAGTCAATCCATTAATCGTTGATTAACAAAGTTAGTTTTCTGAGTAACGCATTAACTTTGAATTTAATGTTTAGAAACTTTAACGGCCTCTAACATCTGTTAACTTCCTTTGAGTCTGTTGATCATTGATTAGGTAGCTACGTTAAGACAAAACTGTCCCTGCACCACCATCTCTGCCAAGTTCGGCTTGTGTTGGTATGTGGCCACGCCGGAGTGCGCGATTGGTGTAACAAATCCGCTGTGAACGAGAATAACTACATACTGGCCATTTAATGTTGTTTGTTTATTTAGTCCATGTTAAGTACTTCTGGTTACTAGTGGAGTGAGTGCTAATTCATAAAATCGGATTCTAGGTCTATAAGTGATGTAGAACCGTGGCCGCGTTGAATGGATTACTTTAACTTTTTATGCATATTGGAACAACAAATACTTTTCGATTGTAACCTGTGCTTGCGTAAAAAGTCAACAACTCGAGCAATAACAATTTGTAACAATACATAAGCAGAGCACGTAGATCACAGTATATACATTTTGAAGAAACACTGAAAGAGAGTCTGGTCAATAAAAGCCAAAAAGAAAAATCAATCTTGATCATTCATATATCGACAGTTGAACCAATAGCAGTAATCCGGCTGAAGGAATACGACAGAGAAACAGTGGGAGTCTTTTTACATTGTGTAACATTCCAGGCTTATGTTTACCACCCCTGCATTATGTATTACTAGATCAATACTCTTATATCTCGAGCTATAATTAAATTCAATTACTTTTTGATAATAGGAAAAAGGCTTTTAGAGGAATAATAGAAATACCAAACAATAGTAGTTACAATACCCTTTGCGCCATAAACAATCAAATCAGATTCAGGAAATTAGTATATGGAAAATGTTTCGATAAAAGAATAATATATTTTGTTCTTATCACCTGTAAATGGTAGGAATTAAATCTCGAGCCTAACTAACAAAATATAGATAATTGATCGTTTAGCATTGTTATAATGCTTATTACTGCAATTTCAATATTAATATGATTTTTATGTGTTTAGAAATTATCTTAATCTTTTTCTAGCAAAGTAGAGTGTTTGTTAATGTTGTTAAACTATTTCATATTATGAATTATGTTTTGCATTATTATAACCCGTAGTACATTGAAGGAAGTGTATAAACACTCGGCCTCGAGTATTGTCAGGGCAGATGAGTGTTGGGTCCACTAGAGGACAGATTTGTGCGTACACTTGTGGTAAGTTCTTGGTGCATAATTCAGATTTGGATTTACAATAGGGAAACTCGTGTTTTGTACATTGTCTAAAACAGCACTTTAGAACAGTGCAGCGACGGATTATTCCGGAGTGTTAAACAGTTTGATTTAATATCGCAGAATGCAGAATGATATGTGACCTTATATTGTCTTTTCTAGACAAATATTGGTCTAAAGATGAGCAACAAAGGATATTGGATGACTTGAGGGGTGGTGGCTGCTATGATGATAAGAAGGGAACGATTACAGAGTTTTGTGAAAAGTGTATTGGAAAAGTGAAGTATTTGGATCTTTGTGGTGAGTCAGTTATAATCGGACTGGAAAATAAGATGCCAAGCTAAGTAAAGGAATGGCTTATTCCAGCTCCTAGAGATAATATTAGTACATTTTTGCGTTATGTGGGAAGAATAGGAACAGCAAATTCTGCAGTGGAAGGAACTAGGGATTATGGAAATAGGGATAACCTCAATAGAGAACGCCATACTAACAAGGGAGAGAGAGGAATGACACATTAGACAACAGAGAGCGTAGGAATAATATTGGGAGACACCACAATTTAAACTGACTTCTGCTTCGCTCGGGGTCAGAACTAGGGTAAGAGATTCAGCAGGGCCAAGATTTAGACACCAAAGATAAAGTTCAGTTTTGAGAAGAAAATTGAGAGGTGCAGCTTTCAGTTAATTTTTTCCTTAAATACACTTACATCCCCGAGTTCAGGAAACGAATTACTTTTCTTTCTGTGCGAAGACATTTTGTCTCCTAAAAAAGCCTCGTTCTACGATGGGAACTTCATGTTGATGTTCATGATGGGAAATGTGTACCTCATATCAGATAGTTTCTCATCCTCCTGTGTTTTGATTCTCCCGTGATTTAATATCGGTAACCAAATAATTCTAATTCTAATTGATTAAATCATTGAACTGCTTCTTTATTAATTTTTGATGTCCTGCCTAAACTTATCAATTAAAATAATATTATTTAAGCAGCGGTAATACCTTTGATTCACTTGCTCATTTCACTATAACCACAACAAAAAGTTTACTATTACGAATTAACGATTAACTTTCACTTCCGATAAATATCCTGTAAAGTAGGACTTCAGTTAAGTTAACTTTATGCAGTAAGTGATTAAGATTAGCGAAGCTGTGGTGTTGACTTTTTGATTAACGTAGCCCTGCTATGCTTTTGATAAAATTTAAGTAAGACAAACAGTCAAAGTTGCAAATCTTCTCTCTTGATTTCATCGTATCAAAATACGTATTTTGATACGTTTGACATGCTCTTTGTGACACGCACTAGCTGTTTGGTACTTTATGTAACAAACTTTAATTTTAGTCTCTTGTTTTACAGGATGATTTGGGAATGGGCTATGAATGAAAACCCAAAGCTATCCATCACCAGGTAATAAGAAGAGCAGCTTCGCAACTTCAGCTGTTTGTAATATTATGTTAGTATTCTGATAAAGGTTCGGAGTACTGCACATTTAACCGTTGCCACAAATGAAGAACAATAATAAAATAATTTTGACTACCAAGATGTAGTTATTCTGGCAGCGTGAAATTAGATTAGTATCTGCTCATGACACGCACAGCCAGCAGCAAACTTTTAAGTCCTCGATGACTGGCATGAAGACAGGACAGCGCCCGTCGATCTTTCGTCCCTGCTTCCATCTGACCGCGACTGACCTGCCGTGCACTGTCCGAGTGTTTTGATTTCCTCTACCCTCCCAGCCTTCTTTCCTTGGCAATTTCGTAAGGCTGTGGAGAGGGGGCGAGATGTTCGGATCTCTATTAACGGCTCGTGAGATAATGCTAGTAGTTCTTGCCGTCATTTGCCACCAAAGACATTATGGTGCCCTTCTTGAATCACCGTTCCTTCTCCCTCTTATCTTGTAACCTTAGCCAGACTAAGAATGCTGGCTCAGCGTCTTAATTATGCTATGTTAGTCATGCTGTATCTCGATCCGCTGCGTCTGAAGGGCCTCCATAGTAACTACCGAACGACGTGGCTTAATGGATAGCACACTGGAATCGCGTTCTGGGGGACAACGATCGGTACCCAATTCCCACAAACTAGATTTAGGTTTTCCGTTATTTCCCTTTCGCTCCAGGCTAATGCCGGCTTAGTTGCTTTAAAAAGGCACTTCCGATTTTTTCCCCATCTTGTGCTCCTTCTTTGTTGGCTTCATTGTCGAACGGACGTTAGACCTTAATCCCCCTTACTTATATCCGCAGCAAGGCTCTTGAGTCCGACAGAAGACGTCATAGTCACACATGACGCTGGCTGGGGCTTCTGATTCGAACGGAGCACAGCGGCCCGAAGCGTCTGGTCTATCTGCACTAGGATTGGCTGTTGAAGACGTGACCTGTTGGAAATACGTCCGCTGACCTTCCTACCGCCGCTACCGGGAAACAGCTGTCTTCAGTGCCGACTGAGTATCCTTTGAGGACATACTTGGTGGGTAATTATTAGAACTACGGTTCCGTTTGTGTGCTACATTTAAGTGGTGGTCGATACAGGTTAATTCGACGAGTATTTCATGGCTCCACAGTAAGGTTCCCGTCAGACTCATAACTGTTGCTAGTTGCGTTGTCGGTACCCGATATTTGACCGATTTCTAGACGTTAGTTGTGCTCAGCATCCTGCATTGTTGTTCCAGGTTAGCGGTACTTGCTCCCATTCTGGGGTATTCTGTCTACAATAGATCATAACGCCGTGTCTACGTGGCTGTTAACCTGCGGGTCTTGGTCGAATTAAAATTACTGATTTTTCTGTGTAACATGTTGGCGCTGTGGAATTTGTTTTTACTGTTGTATTCGTGCATATTAAACTATGAAACCAAGCGGGCCTACTCGCCTGGGGCCACTCCGATGTGTAACTTACTTCCTTTTCGTGGGAAGAATAAAGCGCAAATTAGCTAGTAGAATAGTAAGACATTCGCTTTGGCATGTGCTTGTTCAGTTTTGAAAGCGGTACGAGCGAGCCCATTTAAATTTTCTGGCACTTCCTGCTGCTTTTGTGCGATCTCTCCATCCGTGTCAAATTTCATCATTAGTCTAACCTGACCACTTTCTGGACCTCCTCGCGAGTTGGTTACTATTCCGGGCGAATGAAAGACACATAACATCTTAACGCTAATTATTCATTGTCTTCGTAACTCGCTCACCTGAAGATTTTGTTTAATCTGTCTGTCCTATGCTGAACTCTTACCCGATATTGCAGTCGTAGACTTGCATACGTGCTTAACAGGTATGTGTATTTCTAAGAGAGTATATTGCATGTTATAGACATATCAGCTCCCGTGCTTAGCCTAAAGGTCAGTGCCACGGGTTGGTTGGCCAGTTGGCGCCGGAAGTGATAGTACATTCCTGCCTGGGTGGCTGAGTCGATTTGCACTAAGTCTGATGGTACCGCTGTTACTCTGTGAGTGCTTTTCTTGGTAAAATTTTATTCTATCTTTGGTACAGCTCTTAAAGCACTTGATTTTTCCCATTTCAGGTTTCTAATTAGTATAGTTAATTACCATTCCTGTAAGGTCTAAAAGGTGTTTCAAAAATCTTCCTTAAATCACATTAAATTTGGAACTTGGTTTGCCATTATCACTTCAAAATAATTGTTTAATTGTTATTTCAAAGCTCTAACGAAGCCTAAAGTCTCTTGTTCTGTATTAACCGAAATATTGTTATCACCACCAAAATTTTTTGAAATATTCTCTGAAAAAAAAATTGTCCGGTGTATTGTACGAACAGTGCTTAATCTTCATTTTGGTCTAGCCATCTCCTATTTAAAGTAATCAATACGTCTCAGAAAGTCTCATACTATATTGTTTTTCCAGAACAAACTACCTCGCCGGGAATTTAAATAACCTTTGAATCTATCCCGTGTCTTGAGAACATCATTTACGAAACTGCGTCCGATACGAGGAAGGTGTCACAACTGTGACTCCTCAGTCTCTTCAGTGTCAAACAACTCTCTATCGTGTCTGAGAAACATGTGCAAGATGCAAGTGGCTAGAATCACGTTCTCTGCATGTTGCGGGCTGAGGCAGATCTCAGGACAGTAAATCCTAAATTTCTAGCACAGTACTCCAAATAAGTTTTCTGAAGATCTCTCCTCTGTTACTCTGTTATGTCTGTAACCGTACACTGTTTACGATTGTTCATCCAGTTGTGCCCCAGGATAAGGTCTCATAAAATGGGTTTCGAATGGATAAGCGCCATCTCCAACAATCAAGTGAGGCAGTCGAACTCTCGTGCCTGGTAATTCCTTTGGGCCTGGTACATTCAAGGTATTTGTTTGTGATTTCTTTACTAAATCTCTATTATAAATCTCTATTCTTTCCATGGTCATCAAGCTGTATGACTTTTCAACATAATCTCCCCCACCCTCAATGCAAGTCCTCCAGCGCTTACAAAGTGCATAAATTCCTTTAGAAAGAAATTCTTTTCGTTCCAAAAGAGAGTCAGCGAAACCTTCCCTGCTGATAGTTCTGTTTGAACCTTCTTTGGTTTTGGTGATGAGGAATGGCACATTTCTTGCTCGCTCTCTTCGTTTGCGGTTGATGGAAGTGAGCCCAGGTTCCGTCCCCAGTAACGATTCTTGCAAGGAAGCCATCACCTTCTCGTTCAAAACGCCGAAGAAGTTCTTCAAAAGCATCAACACGTCGTTCTCTCATTTCAGGACTCCGCTGCCGTGACATCGTTCTTGCAGACACTTTGTGAAACTGGAGCACATCATGCACAATCTGGTGTGCTGACCCATGACTAATCTGTAAACATGTTCCAATGTCATTCAGTGTCACTCGTCGGTTTTCCTTCACTATGGCTTCAACTGCTGCAGTGTTCTGTAGAGTCACAACTCGTTGTGCCTGACCTGGACGAGGAGCATCTTCCACTGAAGTCACACTATTTGCGAACTTCGTACTCCATTCGTAGACTTGCTGCTGTGACAAACATGCATCACCGTACTGAACATTCATTCGTCGATGACTTTCTATGGGTTTCACACCTTCACTTCGCAAAAACCGAATGTCATACTGATACTGCGACGATATGTGTGCATCTCCACTATTCTGCCACCTACAGGCCATTCTGCACGCTCTTTGTAGCACGCTTACCAACCTACAGGATAACGTCACGAAATTGCGATTTGTTATTACAAATTTCAGGTTTTCATTTGACTCACTCTCGTATAAATTTCTAGTCTGCTTTCTCACGTAACAAAGAAATTACCACATCCACTTACTTTCCTTCAGTTTGCTCGAATGTTGTCGTAGAACTTACGTAAAAAATTTGCTGCCTGTTGTCGCGCCGCTGCAATTCAGATGGGGCGTACTAAATAGCTTGTTGAAATTTGGCTGAAAAGAATCCAGCTCTACAATTGCACTGATCTCATTACTTTTGCTCCACTCTGCGCGGTAGGTATTGTAACACCATGTAAAAATCTGGGCATGTGCGAGTACGACTCGCACTCTGGGGGTTCTGTACAAACTTAATTATGTAGATAGGCTATAATAATAACTTCGCGTGGTTCAGTAGTGTGGTGCGAGACTTTCTAATGGACGTGACCTCGGAGACTTGCAAGTTCCTAACCATTCCAAGTTATCGAACTGGGGACAAGGGGCCTACATTCTAAAGTGAAACCAGAACCACGTGTTGTTTCTGGAGATTCCTCGCAACGTTGAGAGGTAAAGGCTACGTTGGAACAGAGTCTCAAGATTCCGTGCTAAGACTGCAATTCGATCCCGATCCCTCTCTGTTTCGAGGCAGGTGCTTCACCACTGCACCACTAGGCCCACAATGTAGCATCTACACGGCCCAGGCAGATGGATGTGACCACCTGTCAAAAGCAGAACAACCACCTTTTGCACCCCAGACGTGCAGCAGGAGAGTGTACCAGATTCTGGAAGGTATCGACAGGGATACGGAACCATGTCGACTCCAGTGCCTTAGCAAGCTGCGCTAGGTTTCTCGGCTGAGGATCCATGGTGCGTACTGGCCGATCGAGATGGTCTCACAGCTTCTCGATCAGGTTTAATTCCGGGGAGTCTGGTGGCCAAGGCAGTATGGCAAACTCATTCTGTTTCTCTTCGAGCCACGCTGTTATGTTGCGAGCCGTGTGACACGTTGCATTGTTCTGCTGGTAGATGCCTTCGTGCCGAGAGAAAACAAACTGCAAAAAGCGGTGGACGTGGTCACCCAAGGGTAGAAGCATACTTGTTTTGATCCACTGTGCCTTTCAGAATGACGAATTCACCAAGGAAATGCCATGAAAATGTTCCTCAGACTATAACACACACTCCTCCAGTTTCCTTCCGTCGATTGATGCAGGGCCGTGCACACCAATGTTATCTGTCTGATGGACCATAAAACGCGGAAATCCAGTTACGCCACTAGCGTGCAAATTCGAGCCTTCGATGTCGCCCATGAACAGCAATCAGCGTGGGTGAATAGACCATACGACCGCTGCAGAGTCCCATACTCAGCAACCTTCGCTGAAGTGCCATTGAGGACACACTGCTAGTAGCCCCTTGGTTCATCTGGCCAATCAGTTGCACGTCTATTCTCCCGTACACATTTCCGCAGTAGTCGTTCAAGCCTGTTATCTGTGGACTGTTGTGCACCACAACTGACTCGGCGCTCATGTTGGATCGTGGCATTTTGCCATGCGTGGGTGTCCTTCAACCACAGCGGTACGTGAACAATTGACAACGCAACCGTTTTCTGGAAATGCTTCCACCCTTGTCCCGTTTCCTTTTGGACGTCAGATAAATCGCTCCGTTCCTTCATTACGACAACCAACAGACTGTTTTCCTGCGTTCCGCCCCCTTTCCCAACACTAACTAGACACGATTTATGTACAACACGACTCATACACACTCCACCGCTAGTGCTGCCTCTTCTCGTCAATGGATGGTTATTGCATGTTACGTCGAACGTAGATGGTGGTCACATTAATGTGACTGGACAGTGTAGTTCTTAAATAAGTTTTGATGAATGAGTTTGAGAGTATCAAATTAAGTGAAATATATGTCCATATCTTCTCATTGTATTGACACGGAAGCCTAAATTATTTGCACCGCCAAGGGATTGTAGACATTACTACTTGACACACACTTTCACTTGATACCTCTATTCTTTCCTGATAAAGGCGGGTCTTAACAAATGGACAGACAGACAGAAAAACTGATAACAAAGGGCAAGGAAATTTTTTGTGACATTGAAAATTAACGGTATTCTAATTTTTTCATCGCCTGTATTGTGAAACCTAGCTTCTTGTTCATTTTTATGATAGGCCTACTAGGTCGAAGGAAACTTGCGTTCAGGCTTTGATGAGTGAGGTTTTGATGACTGAGTTGATGAGTAAAGAGGTATGTGGAAAATATGGTCGTATCTGTTGACTTGACTGGCTTACTAAAATTGTTAACACCACAAAGGGACTGTAGGCTTTAGTACGTGAGATAAATTTGATACCTCTACCAGACGAACAGCCGGGCAAAAATGTGAAGCCGTAATGGATTTCGTTTTTGCCTAATGAGGTATGAAACACTAAAAATGATCGCATGATCTCTTCTGAAAACTGACACACATCTTGCGGTACCAGAAGTTTTATTTCTGTAGCAAAAGTTTTTTGGTTTGTAGTATATTTTCACACACATACTCACACACATACACACACACACACACACACACACACACACACACACAGAGACACACACAGAAATAACAATATAACACGAACGGGATAGTGGGCCATATTGTCCATGAAAAGAATTAAAATTAGTACCAAACTCCTGGTTAAAAACTAAGGCTTTTGGGAGATTTTCTTCGACTGTTAGGAAATCCTCTCCCAAATATTCTTTGCTGGGTTCCCTTCTACCCAAGTATCAGCTTCCTTGGTACAGCATTTGGCTAGAAGTGTTTGGCGCTCAAACAGCTCTGCGGTAGAGAATAAAATGAACAAAAAACAATGCTGCATTCACAGTTGTAAATATCTTCCCAATCATAAGATAGATAATATAACTTAATGTAAGAAATGGATAAAACCAGAATCCTGTCAGCTATTCCCAAGTGGTAGTCCCTCTGCTCCACTCCAAACCTGTTGATATAAGTGGTTGAAGGAATAAAGTTTTTACAACAGACACCTCATGAATGGGGATGGAAGACGTAGGAAAAGTACAACAGCTTTGCTCGAAACCCCTCTCACTGGAATTATGCCGAGGAGTACCGAGGTGTACGATGGACAGAATCTACATCAAGCGCCAAAAACTGGTGTAGGCATAAATATTCAAATACAAAAATATGTAAACTGGCTGATTACGGCGCTGCGGTCGGCAACTCCTATACACAACAACAAGTGTCTGGCGTAGTTGATAGAACGGTTACCGCTGCTACAATGGCAGGTTACCAAGATTTAAGTGAGTTTGAGCGTGATGTTATAGTCGGTGCACGAGCTATGTGACACAGAAACTACGAGATAGCGAGGAAGTCGGGAATTTCCCGTTCGGCCATTTCAGGAGAGTATCTTGAATATCACGAATCCAGTAAAGCATCAAATCTCTATCATCGCTGCGGCCGGAGAAAGATCCTGCAAGAACAGGACCAACGACGACTGATGAGAATCTTTTAACGTGATAGAAGTGAAACCCTTCCTCACACTGCTGCAAATCACAATGTTGGGCTATCAACTAGAGTCAGCGCCTGAACCATGCATCGAAATATCGATATGGGCTTTCGGAGCCGAGGGCCCGCTCGTGTACCCTTGATGACTGTGTGGCGCAAAGCTATACGGCTCAGACAGATGACACGTACGGAATCGTCCTGTCTGATCTCCTGCATCCATTCACATCCATAGTGTTTTCCGATGGACTTGGACAATTCCAGCTGGACTGTGCGACACCCCACACGCCCATAATTGGTACAGAGTAGCTCCAGGAACACTCTGAGTTTAAACACTTCCACTGGCCACCAACATCCCAGGCATGAACATTAATAAGCACATCTGGGATGCCTTGTAACGTGTTGTTCAGAAGATATCTCCATCCCCTCTTACTCTTACGGATTTATGGACAGTGGGCAGTAGGATCCATGGTATCAATTCCAGCACTACTTCAGACATTAGTCGAGTCCATGCCACATCGTGTTTCGGCATTTCTGCGTGCTCGCGGGGGTCCTACACCCTATTACACAGCTGTACCAGTTTCTTTGGCTCTTCAGTGAATAAGTAGCAGTCAAATGAAAACGATGCAGATGGAAGAAAGTATGTATTCTGTTTATTATTTGAGAAGTAATGCCCATTACTCTTAATATATTTATCACATTGTGAGACAAGACGGTCAATGCCTTCACGGGAAAATGTTTGCGGTTTCCTGCGGACGCCAAGAACGTCATTCTTCTGTTCTCCGAAAGAATGGAAAGGAAATCGAATGTGGAGGGATCAACAGTATAAAGCTTCCCAGTGAAACTTCTGCAGAGTAGTCGTAAACTAGACAACATGTTGCGTGTCCATATGTTGCAGAGAATTACTGGAAGCTGTTACACGTCCTCCATACTGCGACCGTCGACTTCCTTCAGACAAACAGGTACACGCCTAGGTAGTCATTTCTGCTGCTCCTTGTTACTTGCGTCTTTTTACGGTTTAATCTCAATGCATAACATATACTCATTAGACCGTTCGTTCTATACAACATATTACGCAGTTTTTCACATTTTTGAGTACAGCTATGTCATCAGCAAAGCGTATCCTTGATATACTTTCAACCTGAATTTTAGTCCCATTCCTGTACGATTCTTCTAAATATGTCGTTAATTATTCGAGGTATAGGCAGAACAGTAGTGGCTCCATCGCTGCCTCACACCTTTTTAATTCGAGCACGTCTTCCTTCGTCATGGTACCTTATTGTTCCTTCTTGGTTGCTACACAAACTTTATATTACCCGTACATCCGATAGCTTACTCTCATTTATCTTAGAACTTTGAATATTTCGACCCATTTTACACTGTCAAAACTTTTTGTTGGTCGACAAATATTAAGAGCATGAGTTGGTTTTCCCTTCGGTCTTGCTTCTCAGAACTCAGAACGGCCCCTACGGTACCTTTACCTTTCCTAAAACTAAATTGATAATCAGCTAACAGACCAATAATTGTCTCTTCCATTTTTTTGTACATTATGCTTATCAGAAGGTTAGATGCATGAACTCTTAAGCTGATTGCGCTGTAGTTCTCCCACCGATCGGCTTTTAACATCTTCGGAAATATTTGATTGATTTTTCTGCAAAAATCTGTTGGTAGGTAGCCAGTTTCATATTTTTTACATTCCTCCCTGAATAGCCGTTTAGTTACTACTTCCCCCATTGATTTTGAAAATTCTGATGGAATGGTACTCATCCGTTTGGCTTTGTATGACGTCGAGCTCCTTTAAGTTCTGACTCTAAAACCGGATGCTCTATGTCTTCCCTGTCGCCTCCTGTTTCTTTTCCTGTCGCGTTACCAAAAACGTCATACCTTCGTAGAAGCCTTCAGTGAACACTTTTCATCAATCAGCTCTCTTCTCTCCATCTAACAATGCTATTCCCCTTGAGCTCTTAATGTTACCGCTCTTGCTTTTAATTTTCCAGACGATTGTTTTCAAAAAATGGTTCAAATGGCTCTGAGCAATATGGGACTTAACATCTATGGTCATCAGTCCCCTAGAACTTAGAACTACTTAAACCTAACTAACCTAAGATCATACAACACCCAGTCATCACGAGGCAGAGAAAATCCCTGACCCCGCCGGGAATCGAACCCGGGAACACGGGCGCGGGAAGCGAGAACGCTACCGCACGACCACGAGCTGCGGACGACGATTGTTTGGACTTCTCTATATGTTGAGGGAGTCATTCAGACAATGACTTCGTTTACGATTTCTTCAAATCATCCCTGCAGCCATTTAGCTTGCCTTCACAGCACTTCTTTTTTTGTTTCATTACTAATTATTTATAATGCTGTATCCCAGTCCTCCACTGAAAGTTATTGTACTTCCTTATTTCTTTGACCAACTGAATTCTGGTACCCGAGGTTTCTTGAAAGTTATCTTCCTTGTACCTGTGTTGTGTGCACCATATCTGTGACGGTCCATTTTTATAGATGACCACTCCAACTCAGTTACCTGCTCTAGTATTCTTATCGCCGTATCCACATCTTCAGCAAATTTCAAATGCGTCTCATATATCAGTATCTGAATTCCTTCTGGATAGTTCTCTTAAATTTCAGTACACTCTTTATCATTATTAAATTGAGAGATGAGTCTGTATTTGCTCCAGCAAACGTCTGATTGCGAAATCACTATCTGAGAACTATGGTGTTGTACAAAAAGAGAGATGCCAACGTATGTTTGGTATCTCGTGACGCAGCCACCGGAAAAGATAAAAGCTGCAAGCCACATTGACGAATGAGCGACACTTGTGTAGCCAAGCCCAAGAACTTTTCACTACGCTCCGCAACGGCTCATCCCCTTTCCGTTGAGTGCAAGACCGCTCTGCCCAGTGAGCGATCATCGACTAGAACGACCACGTCGTCTTCTAGTAGCCCAGCGGTGTGGCCAGTGTCGTAGACAGAACTATAAGTGAAGTTATGGCAGTTGTACTTAAAGTTAACAGACTTTTAATTTAGCGAAATCAAGTGATACGTTCATGTTGACAAACCGTTGTAAATACATACGACTTTTATGTGGGAAAAGACTGTAGACGGTTAAGTAGCTCCTTTCATCTATGGTGTAATAATATTTTATATGTTATAGTATTCACTCCGTCTCCTCATGGAACATACCAAAGAACCCACTGTTGTACCGGCGAGTTTATATTCGTCAATCACAATAAATGGCGCTGAGGCTCTTAGTTATTTAGACGTGCCTCGCCTGCTTGAAAAATGTTATGGTGGGCACGTACGCGTGCAGTGGCTTGTGTTTACCTTTTGCTTCGGCAATAATTCTATCTTTCTGTGTCGTATGTCAAGTGTTCAACCCCGTCACAGGAAATATCTCAAAATGATGTTATTCAGTTTCAGGAACATCAGATTTAATACGTGCTGCTCGGTATTCAACAAATGACGCAGCTCCTCTCGCAAGGCCGGCCGGGGTGGCCGAGCGGTTCTAGGCGCTACAGAATGGAACCGTTTGACTGCTACGGTCGCAGGTTCGAATCCTTTCACGGGCATGAATGTGTGTGATTTCCTTAGGTTAGTTCGGTTTAAGTAGTTCTAAGTTCTAGGGGACTGATGACCTCAGAAGTTAAGTCCCAAAGTGCTCAGAGCCATTTGAACCATTCCTCTCACAACAGACAAAACCACCACCAGCTGCTGCACCTAAGTTTCGACTATTTAATAATGGGGACGAGGAATGCTCAGAATATTGGGAGCAGTTGGAGGTCCATTTCACGACATAGGGGCGGGACACAAAACATTTTTTCTTCTTTCGACGATCCAAGCCGGCGTCTATCGTCTTCGTTTAAAAATGTGGCCCCAATACTCATCCCGAGACTACTAGTGACGACGAACTTGGTTGGCTGCTGACCGAACATTATGACAGTTAGGTGAAAATCACAGCCACAAGATTTAAATTTTGCGAATCGAGAAACAGCCGACATAAACTTTGAAACAAAGGACTTCCGAACTCAGAGGGCTGACAAGACACCGTAGCTTCAAGTGTTCTTGTTCTCATTCTCAGACTTCCTGATCCTGGTGTGAAAACAGTTCTGTCTATTACAGAATTTCAATTTACTGTGTACGCAATTGAAGTTGGTTTTGGGGCTTCTTGTATTTCCTTTGCTCAAAGTGCACATGTTAGTGGCAGTGTTGAAGTGAGTAAAAATGGGGCTTAGGCAAACAGTAAACGTAGCGCTTAAAGCTCATGGTGTATGAACTGTACAACAGAATGCTGTCTTTTCCTTTGTGCTTTTTGAATCATTACCAAAAAGCTGGTTCTTGTCGTCCTTCCGGTATGAAAATCAAGGTCATATTGAAATATTCTGTTTACAAGGCATTTCAGGCGCGAGTAATAGCTGATGCTGTGCAGCTGCACGGCCGCAGCAAAGCTATCAACAAGTGCATTCTTTACAGGCGAGACCGTTAATCCCAGCGCAAGGAACGACCTGCTCATCCGCATCGTCCACCGTTTCTGATAAAGCAAGCGGTAGGAAACCATACTTCAATGTTCAATTAAGAGCGGCTAAAAGGACAATTACATTGCAGTTAGGTGTCGGTGCTTCTGTTTCCCTTATTAATAAAGATACATATGAAAAAATTGGTACGTACAAATACAGAGCGCTTTATCTGCTTTGTCACCATACACCATTCACGAAATTATAGTACTTGGCATGCGCAGTTTGCCAAAAACTTTTCGCGGAGCTACGAAATAAGAATCCTTTCATGTTCTCTGATCTACAAACAACGCAAGTATGTTTGGTTCAAACCTGTTTGACTTGTTCAATCCCGGGTTCGATTCCCGGCGGGGTCAGGGATTTTCTCTGCCTCGTGATGACTGGGTGTTGTGTGCTGTCCTTAGGTTAGTTCGGTTTAAGTAGTTCTAAGTTCTAGGGGACTGATGACCATAGATGTTAAGTCCCATAGTGCTCAGAGCCATTTGAACCATTTGACTTGTTCAACTTCGTCCGTGACGACAACCGAGATGTAATGCAGCGGGAACATTCCCGAGTTTCCGGTTCTTTTCTAGGTATACTTCCTCCTCTTGTGATTCTGGAACAGACAACTCGCTACTGGTATCTGCAATTTATTGCGGAGTTATGAGTATTTCTCCTGTCTCATTCCTACTGTCAAGAGCGTGCTCTCCCGTAACACTTTCTTCTGTTGCATACCCTAGAACCGCGCTTCAAATATCCGTGATTATTACAGTTTCTAATGAATTAACCGTTCAATACCTTCGCATTATTACAGTTTCTAATGAATTAACCGTTCAATACCTTCGCATTATTACAGTTTCTAATGAATTAACCGTTCAATACCTTCGCATAATTTTTCTCTCTCTTCGTCTTCTGCTTGTGACGTTGGCATGTATACCTAAACTGTTATTTGAGCTAATTTTCTGTCGATTCTTATTAGAAAAGCAATATCACCGAGCTGCTTTGAGTAACACACACTCCGATCTATTTTTCTGTTCACATCGAATTCTACTCCCATTATACTATTTTCTGCTGCAGTCGGTATTACCGCATATTTTCTCCATCATAAATTATCTTTCCATTTCACTTCACTGACCTGCACTACAATTAGACTGACCCTTTACATTTCCCTTTTCAGATTCTCTAGCTTCCGTACCACGTTCATAATTCTGTCAATCCACGCCCGACACGTAGAACGTTATTCTTTCGTTAGTAGTCTCATGTTCACCTCTCTCTTGGCAGTCCCTCATGGAGATCCGAATGGGGGACTAATTCGGAATCTTTTACCAATGGATAGATCGCCTAGACACTTCTTTAATTACTCGCACATGTAGTATGGATACGCATTCTGTGTATTTAATGCAGAGATTTCCACTGCCTTCTACATCTTCATGACGTTCATGATTGCTCAGTATTTCATTTTCTAAGGTTAGTTCCCGCATCAAAGACGAGATAGTAGCCTGAAACTCCGTGTGCTCTTCCGCCATCTTTGACAAGGCTGTTGACAAAGCGAAGGTGAGTTTTCCTACCTGAAGTCCTCTGCTGGCACTGCTGAGGATCTTGTTCAAAATTTAAGCAGCAGTTGGGTTCGAAACCGGGACCAATGGTTTCTAAATACTAATGAAAGACGTTACCCCATTCTTTTTTTTGCGGGATCCTAGACCACGAGAGCATGTTCTATATCTTGTGTTAGACCTGCACACGTGATGAATATTGTAGGATGGGGTGAGCACAAGGGATTTGTAAGCAATCCGCTTTGTAGACTGATTGCATCTCCCCAATACTCTACCACTAAACTTAAGTTTACCATCATTTTTACCGACTGCTGAGCCTGTGTGATCGTTCCGTTTCATATCCGCACAAAACCGTTGTAGTATCATACATGTCCTTGCAGAACGTATCCTTCGATACAATGAGTAATAAAGTAGTAGGTGCCAACAATGACGTTGCTAAAAAATTAGTTCCAGTTTGCTAAGTCACTCATTTCTCATCAGCAACACTTTCGTAAAACCTGTTAAACACGACTATTAAAATTTGCTGTTTGGGATGATACGTTTTCTACATTAACATTCTGAATGTGAAAAGGCTCCGTTTACTAGGCTGCTCGGCATGAAAAAGTTATCTCTGCCGCAACAGCCAATGTCCAACGACAGATAAACCTTCTGCAGATCTGAACATCAGCGAGATAGCCACAAACGTAAGTTGTACACTGATGAGCCAAAACCTTATGACCCTCTGCTTAACAGCTTTTTGTCCATCTTTGAAACGAAATACACTACTGATTCTTTGTGTTAGGAATGCGACAGTCTTTAGGTAGGTTTGTTGGGATATGTGGCATTAGATGTCTATGCATAGTTCATGTAATTCGTGGAAGTAACGGGTCTCTGATTTGCGTAAGCAATGATGGCGCCAGATGGGTTCTATGGGATTTATATCATGTTTGGTCGCGCAGACATCAATGTGGATTCACTATACCGCTCCTCAGACCAGTGTAGAACGGTTCTGGCTCTGAGACAAGGAAATCATACTGCTTAAAGATGCCATCGTCATCGGAGAAGACATCATGCATGAAAGTACGCAGGTGGTTCTCAACTGTTCAAATGACGCTAAGCACTATGGGATTTAACATCTGATGTCATACGTCCCCTGGACTTGGAACTACTTAAACCCAACTAACCTATGGATGTCACACACATACATAACGAAGGAAGGATTCGAACCTGCGACCGCAGCAGCTGCACGGTTCCGGACTGAAGTGCCTATAACCGCTCGACCACAGCGGTCGGCTGGTTCGCAACTGTCAGCGTGTCTTGGATTATTCTCTCAGGTCTCACGCAAGGGCGGGAGAATGTCTTCCATAGCATAATGCTGCTCTCACCAGCCTGCGTCCGTGGCCCGCTGCACTTTCCGAGTCGCCTTTCATCTCGATGGCGGCGTTTGTAGAGACTACCAGCGGCCTACCAAAAATGTGATTCACCCGAAGAGCCTACACGTTTCCGTTGATCGTCGATGGTCCCGTGTCCACTGCAGTCGTCACTGACATGTCGGCGCGTCAACATGCGAACACTTATGGGTGGTCTGCTTCGGAGGTTCACGTTCACCCATGTTCGATGAACGGTGTGCTCCGAAACACTTCTGCGTACTCCAGGATTTTGCTCTTTCGGCAGAGATGCCACAGATCACCATGTATCCTACATTACAGACCAAACAAGCCTCCGAACCCCCTCTATGAAGATTTGTGGGCGTGCAACCATTAAGTGCCTAATGTCAGTTTTACTGTATTTCTACCTGTTTCCGTAGATGCGCACGATAATAGAAGTAGAACATTCGACCAGCTTTTCTGTTTTGAGACATTCGTTGACAGGCTCTGCTTAGTAATAATAAGTCACTTAACGATTTTCTCCATTTTCAGCCCGTATGTTTGCTAGGGTGATTTCCTGTCCGTGTCTGCTCTGTTTTCATGCCCGAAACGCCACCAGGCGGCATCCAACGTCGGGGTAGGCAGTGGTCATAATGTTTTGGATGTCCAGTGTACAATGTGCTGTAGTACATATTCGAACGTGTAGTGTAAAGGCTAGTCTTAGGTATAGCGACATCCAGCTGTGATTATTAAAGAAACTATGATGTAGATCCCAAGGTGTGATGTTTTCAGATTTTCTGAATGCATTTGTTTTATTACAGGACTAGGTGTCGCGGTAGCAATTCCTTCAGATGTGGTAACTAGCAACATTAGCCACAGGTTCGTGGATATTTCGTCTGTGAATTCAACTACATCGAAACATAGTCCTTGGTAACTATAATGAGTGAGCTACATTGAGCTGTGAAGCGTTAGGGGCATTATTTTCTATAGTACAGACAGCGTGTTTCTAATCAAGGTGAATTACTCTACTCCGGTTTTATTCGGATCGGGATACAGGGGTCGATATATTGGCTGTGGATAACACGGCTTTGTAGTTCGGGAAAGGGCTAGGATTTTTATCAGGCAACCGTGGATATCTGAGGCGAGACACCAGGGTTGAGGGACAAATCAGTCAGTATAAGTGTGAAAGGAGCGTTAACTGGTTTGCGAGGGCGCTGCCAACTCCTCGTTATACAGCTGGAACGGTAGGCTCTGTGAATTTACGTATAATTGCGTCACTGTGCGAAATGAAACTTGAATGAATTCACTTCCAAAGTACTTATGAAATAATATAGAAACGCTTAAAATACTTTGGGTGTAGCTCAGACACGATTGTGCAATTGGCTTCCCCAGTTTTAACAAAATAATATAACTAACATCCTTGGAACATTGCGGTGTGATGCAGTATCTAATCCAAATGTGTTTTATGCAAGGATAATATCGATAAATTTTTTTAAAATTCTAAATTTAGTTACTATGAGTGGTTAACTACATTGATAGCTACTTACTTAAAAAGGCAGACGAACAGTCGTTAGTGTGATGGAACTAAGTAGCAGATCTAACGCACATTTGTAACGATACTTTAATGTATTATCGAGAAACACTGGTTGTAATCGAGCAATTAGATTTCACAAACAATGTAACCCCTTCCTCATACTGCAGAAACATTGTCAATGGAGAAAGCAGACCAAAGCTTTCACAGTACACAAAGCTCAGTATTCGGATCAGCAAACATTCACACGATCGTTCTTGTTAACTAGCGCAACAGATGACTCAACCTAGCTGTGCGTTCCATAGACACCAAAAATCATAATTCGAATATGACAGTGTCTACCTGACCACTCATTTCAGGCTGTTATATTTGAAAGCGTTTACATAGATGCGTTCACTGTATCAGTTTGTTTACATTGATTCATTTTGAATTTCTAATTGTGTAACCAAAATAGTTATTACGTAGCAGCCAGATATTTCGTATTGAATCAAATCGTAAAAACGCCCTAGAGCCCTCTCTGCTGACTAGGACAAAAACTAAGTATGCGTTAATCGACTTTAATTACCCACAAAAAATTACAGGAACCATGTCAAATGCATTCAATACAGATAAATTCACGGTACATCAGTTTCAGTGGTCCAAGACGCTGAACAGTTTGATACCATGTATATAACTGTGTGAAATAAATTAATTCAGTTGATACGTGAAGATTAGTCAACAAATACAAGAAAGCCCAGAAATTTTTAACGAAATAGGTTGCAAAGACGGTTCATGTGTCAAATTAAAGATCCCAGTGACATGCGTCTAACAAGCGACAAAGGTTTGTCAGAAATATTTTCAGGGATGCAAAGTAACAGATCCTAAAAAAATTGTATTGTTATCACGTAGTTTCCGTATTTTAATTAGTTTTTAAGGATAATTAATTTTTTTAAAAATAGAACTGCACCTAATTCACATTCTACTAACTTTACCTGCACGAGTGGAAATGGCAGGTAATTCCCTATGGAAATAAAATGTCCATTTGTTTGTAATTAGTGATTTTTATGCACTAGCCACATTACTTTAGAGCTATGTCAACACGTTAATTGTCTTTTTATTAACTACCGGCAAACTAATCACCTTAAAGCTAACTGTGACAGATTAAATTCACCAGCACAACAACGTGCTACTTTCTGCATATTAAAACAAAAGACAATCTGAATAATATCCATATCGTATTTGTGACTAGAGCTTTTAGAAAAGTTAGCTCTAGCAGCTACACGAAGGCAGAAGTAAAGGGACACTCTAGTTTCAATGTCAGCTGTCGAAGAACATATATCGCTCTACGGATATTTCACCAACATGTTCCAGTAAATTAGGACTTTTTCGTTTGTGCACTTCAGCACTTGCAAAGTTTTCTGCCTTAGATATTGACAGGATTCAACCTATTTCACGAGATCATGGGATTTAGGAGACCCCTCGACCGCGCTCTAGTAATATTTCGGTGGTTACTGCTAATGAATATGGCATAGATATCCACTCGCTCCATGTTGGGAAATGACTGTAGCCGCTGCATGTCAACCACTGGTTTACTCTGAGTTTGTTTATACGCAACTTCAAAATTTTATGACGCTTCTCTAATGTGTAGACTTAAGAGTCAGTCTAATTACTTTTAACTGTATATAAGTCAAACTTTTTCAACGAGTCTGCAAATAATAATTTTGTATCTACTAGTAACTCAAATTTAGTCACATAATTACAGTTATCAAGTAGTGCGCGAGGAATTTGAATAAAAATTCAATTCATTTATCGAATTTACGTTTTCACTCGTGTGTGTTTGGTAGCTGGCCGAATCATCAGCATAAAATTGTATGATTGTGCACATGCATCGTATTTATACAGCTGACGGGTGCGACCAACAAATAGACAATTATGAATCAAAACCAGTTTATCTCGTCGTGTTTCGAGTTCAACCACTTCTCGTCGGCTCAACACATTTTGCACATCATGCCATATTCGAGGCGCAAACTGTTGAAAAATTCTCCATGGCGATTGTAAGCTGCACTCACGGGAACGTAAATATTCTTCTCTTACGCCATCTCGCCTCATCGATAGACAAACTGGCAACACGAAAGTCATTATGGCCGTGGTTGTATGAATAAATCATCAGCAAAATTTTGTCCATGGGAAGTCAGGCATACCTTTTTTGTTCCTGATTTGTTCTTGACATGATGCAATACACATCCCTCCAATTAAGAACCCTTACACGACTATGTCGACGCACATACATACCGCAGTGCAGAGTCTGTTTCAGACAGACAACGATCCAGTAATGTTATATAGCAGTTTCTGTCTGTGTGGGTGATACGGGGGTGATTATAATTAAACTTTCGTCATTTGAGCCAATGCAGACGGGAAGCTATTTGTCGTATGGATACCCAACTTTCTAGTAATGATGTTCACACTTTACACTGCCAGATTTGTGTTCTTAGTAACGTTCGTCTCCTGACTTGCCGTTATGCGCCGGTATTGGTATCGCAACGAAGGCGTAAAAAACAAGTACCAGTGTGCATTATAGTTACAGGGGGTCACCGTGGGCCTGGACAAGTTGTACAGGTCTTTACTTGTAAAGTGACTGTATGAGAATAGCAGTAGTGCTGCTGTTTCTTGCGAATGTTGATGTATTAAAGGAGAATGGAGAGGTCTCCTTTCTGCACTGAGGTTTAAAAACGTGATTCGGATGTCCGAATTAAGTGGTGATTTGAGAATTGCTCCTGTGAGGGGCCGATGGCAAATTGCCCCATAAATGGTTGAAGAAGTTACTGTTGCCATGTCTAAGATTGCTAGACTGAATGTGTGATCTTAAAACAGTGCACAAGTTGTTCGTAAAGGGCTGTAAGCAACTGTGAAATGGTGTCTTTAGTGCGGTTCTAGGCTTTTGTGGATGCAGATGATCGCCCCATTGAGCAACTTTTGTAACAAGAAATGCAAAGATGGCATGCAGTTAACAAATCTTACTCCTTTATGTTTAGATAAGAATGTGTTGACTTCAATAGTTTATTAGTTATTTCTCTTATGCATTTCCTAATATTTAATTGTCCTATGATCTCCCATTTTTAATGGGACCACTATCAAGTAGTGAAAGGTTTTAATAGAATTGGGGCAAAGAGAGTTCTGCGAAAATTTCTTTGTGCAGGTTGCATGCATTTAGGGGAAGCATACATTCAAGGGCAAGTTAACTCTATCCCCTTAAGGAATTGTTATGCTAATTGATTTATGACACTGTGGTGATTGATTTTTGACCCTCTAGAGATAACACAGTCTTATAAAAAATCCTTCCAACCCACACCTTCACTCTCCTCCTCCTTCACCCCACTGGGAAAAGGAACACGTCTTTTGTCATCCCCTCCCTAACACCAAGCCTCTTTTACCCCTAATGGAAAATCCCTCAGCTGTCCTCTCCCCTCCCCCACTACCCTCTCTCCCCACCCTATCTTGACAGTGCCACAAAAAACACAGTCTTCTACAGAGAGAAAGCATCTCATGACACGAAATTCAAATAAATGTCTGTAATATATTGTTGAATTCAATTTCCATATCCTTAAATTAATCGGTTTGTATGGGTCAGATCTCCTGGCCCCAATCTCTCAGTTTGCATGATGTAATGACTTTAAGCACTAAGGAATACAATGAAATGCGATATATTAGCCACCATTTTGGGTTAGCCACACATGTCTCTATCGTACAGGTGCCCACTGGTACCAAACATGCAACTGCATGCCAAGGACGTCGAAAACAACCCAACATCCTATTTACAGATCCATGAGATTAAATACCACTGACTGCAGACTGGAAGTCAATGTCCTTCGATAATCGATACCCAGGCAGACATCTCTGCTCTCTCTCAAGTGGCTACTTCCTGTGGTAACACTTGCAACTGAAACATGTAGACCAAGGTGACATGCCTGCTTGCCCAAAGAACTGTCATTTTTTCTTACAGCCCCCCAACGAAGCATTAGGTGGTAGCATTCCTTTGATCGAGTAATTCCAGGCTCGCTTCCTGTCAGTGTCCCTTTCAAGTGGTTATTTACATGCATGAACCAAACTATCCAAACAGAAGATGAAGATTTTTATCCCTCCTCAGAATACTGTGTTCTTATTGACTACTGCTGGGGACAAAGGGAGAGATGGCAGAACTGTGATATCAGAACTTATGCGAATTACTTCATTTGCACTACACTATCAATTTCGTCGCTTAACAATTGGTATGATTCAAACAGCTTGAAACGCTGATTTTGTAATAAAAAATATTTACAACTTTTGGGAATCATACGCAGACATTTTGCAATTCACGTGATTAAAATTCTGCCACAAATAGATCGTAGCGCTAAATGTATCTAGGGTCTTGTATACACCAATATTTGAGAACGCAAGCTCCCTCCTCCACCAAAAGGTTTCCACTAAACATATTTGTCGAAAAGAAAGCATTCTGATTGCACACAGTCATGATCATGAAGTGCGTGCCATGCACCAACTGCGAGGGAGCCACAGCACCACTGGTCAGGTGTGGCCCACATACACACGGACCATGTTAACATTTCCAGGTATTCACACACCAACTGTACCAGGTGCTCCGAGGCTGGAGAGTTTGTCACAATGAATGCCAAGCTGTCAATTGCTCAATTTAAATGGAGGGAATGGGTGTCCAGTGCAAACACTTACCATCTTGAATACTATCATCCATCTCAGATGTCCGCTCCTGCCAACACTCAACCAGCATACTAGATAGTTTGCTACTCAAACATTCAGAGGCCACTGCAAGGTCTGATCTGGGACTTGTCCAAACAGCTGTGGACAAGAACCAACATGTTGGATCATACCTTGTAACTGCCAGTCCCACAACGCTAAGCTACAGCTTTCGGTTGGCCAAGGACCCAAGACCATATCTGCTGCTGACTGCAGCACACAGCAAGGCAAGCTGGCGTAACTCTGGTGTATGGTTCTAACTATAGTTCCACACTGACATAGACTCCCCAGATCCAAAAATCCATTGTACTCAATCCAAGACATGGATTTTGTTGTCCATACATCTCAGGTTTCTTATGTGAAATGTAGATTCCTCTTTTTTGTACGAGTTGCTTCCGAAGGCAGAAGAAATAGGGGCCTGCACATAAGTTCACAAGGCTAGAGTATCATTATTTGTTGCAAAAAACCTGTACAACAGTTTGGCATAGGCTATATTTCTTCTAAGTATTCTCTAATCAGTTACAAAAATCTGTTCTTCTCAGCATAGTACATGTTAGTTTTTGCATCGCAGGACTGGAATACTAAACAAATTTTTGGCTCATTATAGTATGCTAAAAGAATGCTCCACCTCTGTCACAGTATGCCTCCTCACTTTTGAACTCTCTTGAAGTAGCCATATGCCCCGCCACCTGGCTAGTCTCTGAAGGTTCTAGCAGAGAAGAGTTGTAAACATGTTTACACTGCGTATCACATATTAAATTTTTAATATAGCTGATTTTATTACTATAGACAGCTCTCCATGTACAGGTGGGAGACTGACATTTCAGCAAGATATCTTCTAGCAACTAGAAAACTCCTGATCACCACTCCAACTCGCAAACCATATCTGTGGTAGTCTCGTCCTTCTCACAGACCACCAAGCGACCTGTCATTGGTATCAAACAGATTGACTAGTTAACTAAATTGATTATGCAAGTCACTTTGCGTGGTGAATAATTTTTAGCTTACAGTTGAGCTACACTCGCCAGGTAGCTCAGATGGGGATCTCTAGAGTGAACGCCATCTTCAGTTGAGTAAATTTTGAGAACTGACATTTGAAGCTGGTTAAACTATGTTTCCACCACCACTAACATACATTTCGGAAAAGGACCAACAAGGTATGGTATGAAAAATTAGCTCTCATATGGAGGCATATTCAGGGTCCTTTTCACTCGCTCTGGTTTGTGAGTAAAATGGGAAACGAAGTGACCAGCAGAGGCACAGGCAAAAATCTCACTGTAGTCACTTCGTGACATATATGTGGAAGGTTGTAATACACTCCTGGAAATTGAAATAAGAACACCGTGAATTCATTGTCCCGGGAAGGGGAATCTTTATTGACACATTCCTGGGGTCAGATACATCACATGATCACACTGACAGAACCACAGGCACATAGACACAGGCAACAGAGCATGCACAATGTCGGCACTAGTACAGTGTATATCCACCTTTCGCAGCAATGCAGGCTGCTATTCTCCCATGGAGACGATCGTAGAGATGCTGGATGTAGTCCTGTGGAACGGCTTGCCATGCCATTTCCACCTGGCGCCTCAGTTGGACCAGCGTTCGTGCTGGACGTGCAAACCGCGTGAGACGACGCTTCATCCAGTCCCAAACATGCTCAATGGGGGACAGATCCGGAGATCTTGCTGGCCAGGGTAGTTGACTTACACCTTCTAGAGCACGTTGGGTGGCACGGGATACATGCGGACGTGCATTGTCCTGTTGGAACAGCAAGTTCCCTTGCCAGTCTAGGAATGGTAGAACGATGGGTTCGATGACGGTTTGGATGTACCGTGCACTATTCAGTGTCCCCTCGACGATCACCAGTGGTTTACGGCCAGTGTAGGAGATCGCTCCCCACATCATGATACCAGGTGTTGGCCCTGTGTGCCTCGGTCGTATGCAGTCCTGATTGTGGCGCTCACCTGCACGGCGCCAAACACGCATACGACCATCATTGGCACCAAGGCAGAAGCGACTCTCATCGCTGAAGACGACACGTCTCCATTCGTCCCTCCATTCACGCCTGTCGCGACACCACTGGAGGCAGGCTGCACGATGTTGGGGCGTGAGCGGAAGATGGCCTAACGGTGTGCGGGACCGTAGCCCAGCTTCATGGAGACGGTTGCGAATGGTCCTCGCCGATACCCCAGGAGCAACAGTGTCCCTAATTTGCTGGGAAGTGGCGGTGCGGTCCCCTACGGCACTGTGTAGGATCCTACGGTCTTGGCGTGCATCCGTGCGTCGCTGCGGTCCGGTCCCAGGTCGACGGGCACGTGCACCTTCCGCAACATCGATGTACTGTGGAGACCTCACGCCCCACGTGTTGAGCAATTCGGCGGTACGTCCACCCGGCCTCCCGCATGCCCACTATACGCCCTCGCTCAAAGTCCGTCAACTGCACATACGGTTCACGTCCACGCTGTCGCGGCATGCTACCAGTGTTAAAGACTGCGATGGAGCTCCGTATGCCACGGCAAACTGGCTGACACTGACGGCGGCGGTGCACAAATGCTGCGCAGCTAGCGCCATTCGACGGCCAACACCGCGGTTCCTGGTGTGTCCGCTGTGCCGTGCGTGTGATCATTGCTTGTACAGCCCTCTCGCAGTGTCCGGAGCAAGTATGGTGGGTCTGACACACCGGTGTCAATGTGTTCTTTTTTCCATTTCCAGGAGTGTATGTTTGCCAACAACACTTAGAAGAAGCTGTATAGAACTACCCCCTCAACCCCCTCTTTGTCAGCGTGTAATTTACCTGCCATATTTTCACGAAACTTCCATTCTTCAATGTACAGTATTTAGATCCACATGATTTCCTAGAATTACAAACCCATCCTAATTCTCTCGAAATTCCATCACGTTCTGACAGCACTGCTCCATTAGTCAGAAGGCTACCTAGTCCTTCACGTGGCACTGATCAGGCAGAGAGCTATCACAACGAGACAAACAGTACATTGATGTACAGGAGGAAATTCAGAACCCCGCAGAGTATACACGGACTACCGAAGAACTTCAGAAGAAAAACACCTTCAATTTGGTGATATCAAATGACTGTCTACAAATATCCCGCTGTACACATTCTAAAATCGTTTATCGTATTCCTAAGGATACTAAGCTAGAAATACCACAGTGTAATACTCTCAGAGTCTTCATTGACACCACAGTCTCTCTCTCTCTTTCTTTGTCTCTTCTCACTATTTTTGTAACATCGGATGGAGTAAAAGCACGAACTATAAAACTTCGCTAACGTAACCTGGTAGAGAACTGAACTGTTGTGGATTGGCAGGAGAGCCAACCTACGGAGTTTGGAGGAAGCCGAAAGGCACGCGTTTAAGCTCACGCAGGCTGGCGTGAGGTCTGGAACAGGACAAGGAAATCAGAACCCAGCAAAACGGACGCAGATGGTGGAATACTTAACTTTAATCCATTAATGTTGAACGTAGCTCTTGTCTGTACATTCTTTACAATATCAATAGCAACTGATAATGGCGCCTTGCTAGGTCGTAGCAAATGACGTAGCTGAAGGCTATGCTAACTATCGTCTCGGCAAATGAGAACGTATTTTGTCAGTGAACCATCTCTAGCAAAGTCGGTTGTACAACTGGGGCGAGTGCTAGGAAGTCTCTCTAGACCTGCCGTGTGGCGGCGCTCGGTCTGCAATCACTAATAGTGGCGACACGCGAGTCCGACGTACACTAACGGACCGCGGCCGATTTAAAGGCTACCACCTAGCAAGTGTGGTGTCTGGCGGGGACACCACATGAACAATATTGTAACATGTATCTCTCCTGTCTTCCGATATAATGAGTTAGATACATTGTTTTTCTTGCTGTACACCATGACTTTGAGATCTGTGGCAGGTGCTAAACTGACATTAAGAAGTTTCGACCCAACTGCTCTCACAGAAAGCTGAACACTGCATGGTGTAAGGTCAGCTGCTCCCACAACACACAGCATAGTTGAAATAAGAAACAGAGTTTCTTGTTAGCAAAAAACGTGGAAGTCATTGCAACATATGGAAACTGGATGAGTTTGCTGCATTGTGGAGCATTTCTAAACAGCCTTTGAACATGATGACCTCTACATTTAACCATGTTCCACAGTGATGAGTCAGCAGATGTCTCAGTGGTTCAGTTTTTAAGAGACCAAGAATTCTGGTTTCTCATATTTGTGGGGCGTAATGCACCCAGGTATATGAGCAATGCTCCGATGTCCTAGTTGGTTGTCATCATTTTTATCACTTACAGTGCATAATCACATGTGTAACGAGGGAATGTTTAGCAGGACAAAGTCATAGAGTACGGATAGTATGCACCTTCAGTTTCAGTTCACCAATAGATTAATGGAATGATTTTCGTATGGCCAGGCGAGCTTGTGAATACCCTTATTCAACCAGATTTTTGTGTTTTTTTTTTCTAAATTATAAGCATTTTCCACCTATTTTCGTGATTTTACCAGATTTTTCCTAATTTCATCGCATTTTACCCAGTTACTCGATTTTCAAATCACCATTCTCGACGACTTGTCACGTCGACAAAACATCTCATGGGGTTGATCTCGTAATGCTATCACCCAATGAGAGTGCTAAATGGCTTTCAATTTCTGTATCACTGTTAAATCACAACCAACATTACTCTGAGAGTGCTATATGCATGTGAACATATCGCGAAGCCCATTATACTCCATACATCACATGACACAGATGCTGTTTCTTAGTGTTGGAAACAGCCAACAGCATAGGGACTCCAAAAATACATTCCTTACCCGAAACAGTTTCTAAATTAGGTAAGATTTTGTTAGAAATGCGTCTCTGCCTATGTAGATGGGAGTCACAAAGTATTTTCGCATTCATAGGATACAGTCTGAGAACGAAAGAGCTCACCAACTCCTTTGATGATTAGCACCTCTACAAACGAATCATTTCCGTAGTAGCTTTCTGCTGTCTATTTTGAACTGAGATGCCCCTTTCTTGAACTTATCAGCTAATGTTCCTGACAAAAAACGTAAGATGGTCCCCCGATGCTCCTTGTAACTGCTCCCATGCTTTTAGCCAGTCCGCCGGCCGGAGTGGCCGAGCGGTTCTAGGCGCTTCAGTCTGGAACCGTGCGACTGCTACGGTCGCAGGTTCGAATCCTGCCTCGGGCATGGATGTGTTTGATGTCCTTAGGTTAGTTAGGTTTAAGTAGATCTAAGTTCTAGGGGACTTATGACCCCAGGAGTTAAGTCCCATAGTGCTCAGAGCCATTTGAACCATTTTTAAACCAGTCTTCCCTGCAACATTTTTTCCAATACAATTTTGAAAGGACGAGAAGTAGGAGGGCATTATACTCGCCACGTTCGACGTCTGGTGTAGAAAGAGTATGAGATGAGTTTCACATAATCAACGCACTTCAATGGTTTAGCTTTCATAAAGAGCTTAATACTTGTTCCAGACTTACTTGTCTGACCGACACTAATGATGTAGACCATTATTCTGATTTGAACGCTGTAACTTGCCATTCTGCGAAGATTGTTCCCTACTAATTCAACTCACGTCACCCATTTCATACCAAGAAGTTACTGAAAGGAGAGACATGATTGTAGAACAGGAGTCACACTTCTAAGGCTACATGGTACTGCATTTAAACATGCTATAATGCACTGTGGTTTCCGATGTATTATTCAAGTAGAATGCAACGCTGCAACACTCCAACGCAGTGTATATGTTACCAATACGTAACACACATCAACCTTAAATTTCCTATCCCACCCTCTATGGTGAGAAGCTTTCAGATGATAAAACTATTACCTTTTACTTCTCGAGGTGTGTAGAACGCACTATTCGCATCCAGCTATTGTTCGGAAAATAGCAATGCTTGCACAAGTGCTATAAAATTAACGTAAGCTACAGAATGTGGTGTCACCGCCAGACACCACACTTGCAAGGTGGTAGCCTTTAAATCGGCCACGGTCCGGTAGTATACGTCGGACCCGCGTGTCGCTACTGTCAGTGATTGCAGACCGAGCGCCGCCACACGGCAGGTCTAGAGAGACGTCCTAGCCCTCGCCCAGTTGTACAGCCGACTTTGCTAGCAATGGTTCACTGACAAATTACGCTCTCATTTGCCGAGACGATAGTTAGCATAGCCTTCAGCTACGTCATTTGCTACGACCTAGCAAGGCACCATTATCATTTGTTATTTATCTTGGGATGCATGTACAGTCAGACCGATGTTCACCAATTATGGATTAAAGTTAAGTATTCCAGCAGCTACGTACTTTTCTTGATAGTATAATTACTTTACCTGTTCCAGACATCACGCCAGCCTGCGTGAGCTTAAACGTGTGCCTTTCGGCTTCCTCCAAACCCCATGAATTGGCTCCTGCCAATTCACAACATATGGCGACGAGAATTTTGCGTTCGTATTGCCCTGATTTACTTGTGTCATGGCTTCGCCACAATCTCCAGATGTACTGTCCGAATTTTATCGCTTGCAGAATCAACAGACGCAGGCCTTACTGGATGCCCTTGGACAGCTCGTCCAGGCTCAACGCGCACTGCAAAACGATGCGGCAGCCGCCACTCCACCGCTACCGCAGCCACAACACGCAGTTGCACCACCTTTTCATCCTTTTGATGCGACGCTGGAAAGCTGGACGGAGTTGTCACGCCAATTTGGATTCCATCTCGCCGCCTACAGAATTCAAGGTAACGAGCGGCAGCCTTTCTTATTATCGTGCGTCGGAGTGTCCACATACCATGTGATAGTGAAATTATTTCCCCAACGCGACGTAGCAACTCTGTCCTACGACGAAATTTTGTCTGCATTAGATACATATTTCAAAGAATCAGTCAATGTCGTTGCAAAAAGGTATACCTTCTTTCGTACAAAACGTACGGCAGGTCAGACTAATAGGGAGTTGGTTGCAACCTTGCAAGACCTTACTAGGGATTGTGCTTTTGGGTGTGAATGTGGACATCCTTATACAGATACTATGGTACATGATGCAATTGCACAGAACGTTTCTGATGTTCGTATACGGGAACAGATTTTGAAACTAGTCAATCCCTCCTCTCAACAAGTGATCGACATATTGAATCGGCAGGACACACTTGACTTTACTCAGGAATCATTTGAAACTTCGCCACCCGTGTGTCAGGTTAACCGGCCCACCGGACGAGCTGCACGGAACAGTAAACAGTCCTCGCGCCTGGCCACGCCCGAGCCGCCAAGCTCTCAGCCACGTGTCCCGCACCAGCAAGCAAATGCAGTGAAATCATGCCTGCAGTGTGCTACTAGACATTCGCGTGAGCATTGCCCGTCACACCAGGTTATTTGCTTTTTCTGTAATAAAAAAGGACATGCTCAAAGTGTTTTCCAGAAAAAGCTCCGATCGGACGCTCAAAACCATTCCAGGCCCTTTGCTTCGCGCCAGAATAGGAATCGAACCAAGGATATTCAGGCCCGCAATACTTTGCCTATGGAAATTCATGTAGTTCATGCCACTCCGCCCAGTGCCACTCTCTCTAAAAGTGCCTGTGTTCATCCCACAAATAGTGTGCGTCGACATCGCCGGAAATCACGTCAAGTCGCAAGTGATTATGTCCCAGTGTCAGTTCACGTTGCACGAGACAGTCGCTCTCGTCGTCAGTAGGACAATACACTTTTTGTGGACTTGGACATTCACGCCAAGGTGATAGCATTCCAGCTCGATACCGGAGCTGCAGTTTCATTGATCAATCACGACACGTACAAACAGCTGGGCACACCTCCGTTGCGTGCCGCAAATGTTATGCTAACTACATATTCAGGTCACGGGCTCCCTGTGTTAGGACAGTGCAGCCTTCTTGCATCATACAAGGGACAAACAAAACTTGTGTCATTGTATGTCCTTCGTTCTTCTTCTCCAGTGAACTTGTTTGGTTTAGATTTGTTTCAGTTGTTTAACTTCTCGATAGTAAATCAGGTCCTATCCGTGAACCGGACTGTGTCTTCAGACAGTGTTTCTCGTCTATGTGAAGAGTTTGCAGACATATTTGCACTGGGCCTTGGTGGCGCTAAGAACTATGAAGCACATTTGGAACTGAAAGTCAACGCGCAACCGAAATTCTTCAGAGCGCGCAATGTTCCCCACGCATTGCGTGATGAGGTCGCAAGAACGTTAAACGATTTGGAATCACAAGGTGTGACTGAACGTGTGCAGGCTTCTCTCTGCGCATCACCCTTGTCAAAACCTTCCGGAAAATTGAGACTTTGTGTGGACTTCAAGGCAACAGTGAATCCACAACTAGTGATTGCAACATTTCCTTTACCCCGCCCGAAAGACCGTTTTGACAAACTGTGCCCAGGTAAATATTTTTCAAAGTTGGACCTAGCAGATACGTACTTGCAAATACCGGTAGACGAGGAATCCCAGCGCGTTTTGGTGGTTAACACGCCTCTTGGTTTGTATCGATTCAAAAGACTGCCATTCAGGTGTGCATCCGCCCCTGCATTGTTTCAGCAATATCTGCAAACTGTTTGTGCGTCGGTCCCTACTGCAGCAAACTATCTGGACGATATTGTGATCTCTGGAACGACAGAAGAAGAACATTTAGCCAATCTCAGAACATTATTTCAGGTCTTGCGACAAAATGGTCTTCGCTTGCGGAAGGACAAATGTGTGTTTTTTGCTCGTGACTTACCCTATCTGGGACATGTAATCAATGCCCAAGGCATACATCCCAGTCCCGAGCACGTCCGTGCCATACAAGACTTGCCTTCACAGCAGAATTAGAAGCAGCTACAGAGTGTGCTGGGAAAAATCAATTATTATCATCGCTATGTGCGCCAAGCCTCTTCCATTTCAGCTCCACTTCATCGCTTACGCTGTAAAGGTGTTCCGTTCGTCTGGACGACGGACTGCGAACGCGCCTTTATCCAATTGAAATCGGCGTTGCTTTCCACTACTTGCCTTACGCCATTCGATCCCCAGAAACCCCTTTTGTTGATGGTGGATGCATCGGATTTCGGGATCGGTGCAGTGCTTGCGCACAAAGATGTATCGCATGATCGCCCTATTGCCTTTGCGTCCAAATTGCTCTCGTCTGCGCAAAGACATTATTCACAGATCGAGACAGAAGCATTGGTTCTCGTCTTTGGTGTTACAAAGTTTCATGTTTTCTTGTATGGTCGTCACTTTCCCATCATCACAGACCACAAACCTTGACGTCGCTTTTTCATCCGAACAAGCCTGTGCCTCCACGCACAGCGAAGAAATTAATTCGCTGGTCTATTTTCCTCTCGCAGTACCGCTACAATATCTTGTATCGTTCCACTGCTAAGCACGGAAACGCCGATGCGTTGTCCCGTTTGCCTGTTGCTGAGGATAGATCATTTGATTCCTCCGAACTTGCTTGCATGTTCATTGATGCGGAAACCGATGACGTGGTCGAGTCGTTTCCGATTGATTTTCGTCGTGTAGCTACAGCCACAGCTGCTGACCCTGACCTTGCTACCGTTTTGCGTTTTGTTGCTACGTAATGGCCCTTGTCAAGGTCACGGATCGAGGATCCGTTGGTTCGCCGATTTTTTGCTCACAAGGAGAGACTTTTTGTACGACGTGCTGTTTTGCTGTTGCGTTCTGATAATGATCAGTCCAGGGTCGTGGTCCCACGTTCGTTACAGTCCTCTGTCTTACGGCTTCTCCACCAAGGACATTGGGGTATAGTGCGAACGAAACAACTTGCTCGTCAGCACTGTACTTGGTTCGGAATCGATGCTGCGATTACGAATATGTGCTCTTCTTGCATGGCGTGTGCCGAACAACAATCCGCACCACCGCGGAAATTCTTTGCATGGCCGAAGGCCACTTCCCCTTGGCAACGCTTACTCATCGATTTTGCTGGTCCATTCTGGAATGCTCGATGGTTGGTTGTGGTCGATTCATTCAGTAATTTCCCTTTTGTAGTCCGGTTGTCTTCCACGATGTCTTCTGCCACTATCCAAGCGTTATCGGCTATCTTTTGCATTGAAGGTCTTCCACAGACTATTGTTTCCGACAATGGCCCACAATTCATGTCTGCAGAATTTCAGTCATTCTGCAAGGCCAATGGTATTCAACATCTGACGTCCGCGCCGTTTTCGCTACAGTCAAACGGTGCCGCTGAACGTTTGGTCAGGACTTTGAAATCACAGATGTTGAAGTTGTGAAGTTGCAAGAGTCGCATTCTAGGGAGGCCGCGTTATTGTTCTTTTTGTCCTCGTATCGCTCTCAGCCCCGAGATGGTCGCTCGCCGGCTGAGTTGCTCCACGGTCGTCCTCATCGAACCTTGATGTCTTTGCTGCATCCGCCGCATCAGGTTCCTGTGCAGCAGCAGACGCCAGCTTTTGCTCCAGGCGACATTGTATCCTATCTCAACTATCGCGGTTCCCGGCGTTGGCTCGCAGGGCGCATTCTTCGCTGCCTCGGCCGCGCTATGTATCTGGTTTTGGGGGCCTCTGGTGAGGTGCGTCGGCATCTCAATCAGCTGCGCCTCTGTCGTCGCACGGGATCTGCCGCTCCCCGTGTGCTTTCAGCGGCGGTGCCGTCTGGTCGGCGCCCATGGGACCCATATACTGGCTCGCCTCAGCCCCAGGTGTTACCGACGCTGCTTCCATTTTGCCCCATGGCGACGCGCCGCCGCCGCCGCCTGTTCTCCCACCGGCGACGCCCGCAGTGGACGCGTCACTGCAACCGCCGTGTGCCTCCCTGGGTCACGCGCCGCCGATCGCTTCCCGTGACCAGCTGTCCTCCGACATGGAACTCTTGCCTGCTCCGGACCATATGGCGTTTTCGCCCGTCGGGTGCCCCTCCCTGATGGAGGTCGACCCTTCGGCCCCTCCTGTCTCTCTGCGGGCGCATACACCGCATGTTGGCGTGCACCCTGGACTTGGTTTTCAGGCGTTTCCTAGCTCCCCTCGGACCGAATGGCAGGGTGCGGGTGGCACAGCCCCGCCTGTTGTTAGGCTCCCCACCTCGTCGCATACGTCAACACGGGGTCCTCCCCACGGCGGGCGGAAGCCTTATAACACAACCGTACGCCGATTTGCGGGGGAGGAATGTGGTGTCACCGCCAGACACCACACTTGCTAGGTGGTAGCCTTTAAATCGGCCACGGTCCGGTAGTATACGTCGGACCCACGTGTCGCCACTGTCAGTGATTGCAGACCGAGCGCCACCACACGGCAGATCTAGAGAGACGTCCTAGCACTCGCCCAGTTGTACAGCCGACTTTGCTAGCAATGGTTCACTGACAAATTACGCTCTCATTTGCCAAGACGATAGTTAGCATAGCCTTCAGCTACGTCATTTGCTACGACCTAGCAAGGCGCCATTATCATTTGTTATTTATCTTGGGATGCATATACAGTCAGACCGATGTTCACCAAATTATGGATTAAAGTTAAGTATTCCAGCAGCTACGTACTTTTCTTGATAGTATAATTACTTTACCTGTTCCAGACCTCACGCCAGCCTGCGTGAGCTTAAACGCGTGCCTTTCGGCTTCCTCCAAACCCCGTGAATTGGCTCCTGCCAATTCACAAAGAAAATTCTTGAAAAAACGACATCTTATGAGGAAATAGATAAATGAGCAGCAGCTATGTTTGTCATGTGAAATTACACGCCACGCATGCTGCGAATAGTACACAGTTTCTTCCACGTACAAAAAGTGTCAAGCAAATGTGTGCATAGAGATAGCAGTACCTCACAAACGCCTATTACTGACGTAGTATAACTGCAGCAGTTACGAAAATGAAGACTCAATTTATGTCAAAGGTGTGCCAAGAAATGGAGTACTTCCGATACATCTTTGTCTAAAGGATGTTGTCGAAACAAGCTTTCCA
Organism: Schistocerca nitens; assembly: GCF_023898315.1. Classification (NCBI taxonomy): domain Eukaryota; kingdom Metazoa; phylum Arthropoda; class Insecta; order Orthoptera; family Acrididae; genus Schistocerca; species Schistocerca nitens. Next base: position 404,369,224 of record NC_064621.1, read on the forward strand.
TCGGTTTGGTGGACATGGCTCATCATTCCATTGCTGTTAACGATTACTTGTAGATAGTGCTCTAAGTCACACACGGGACACGGAATTGTATACATCTCGAATTCTGACAAAATATACAGTCCGAGTGAACAGCAGAAAAAAAAGTTCAAGTAATAAATGGCCTGCCACAACGTCTCTCTCTCTCTTTAGAACGTGTCATTAATCTACCATTATATTTTACTATTTACAACTCCACTCAGCCGATTACTCCATCTACTTTCTGTCATCATTTAACGCAGGTCCGTGTATGTTTAGCGGCAAATCGTTCTTTTTTCTATGAAAGCATCCAAGACAGCAGTCAACCTGCATGTAATTCCTATTACCTCACTAGAGATACTGCAAAATTTTGTTAAAAACCATGCAGCAACTGTTCTGTAAGGTATTTTTGCTGACACAGCATGGTAGACAGAATAGAGAAGCATATTGTAAATACTGTTTGAGTTTAAAACAGTTAAACAGTCTTGCACAGGACCAAACACACGGTCCACTCAGCAGCCGTATATTTCAGTCCCCAAGCTGGTAAGACAATGCCTGTTAGCTAAGGAGGATGTAAAATTTATCGCAGTCACATGTCCTGACTCTTTATGAAAATCTTTAAGTTGGTTGCCAGTAACGTGGAATTTTGAGCCTATATTTGTAAGTTTATTAATCTACATTTATCGGTCACCACCTTTAAACAATCAATTCTAGTCTTCTTACCACTGTCCACCAAAATTTAACCTTTCCCCTGTTGAAAGTGCTTCCATGTGGAATTTTTCTGACATTCATCTTGTTGTCATACACTTGTTCCCTTGTACAAGAATTTTCATGCACCAAGCAGATCTGTAACTACTCTCTCTCTAAATTTTCGTTTTGTTATATTTTTCTCAATTTAGGCGTGTCTTCCACCAATTTTCTTAATTTTATTGATTTTTGTCACTACTGCTTATGTGATCATGACCTTGCTTCTGGCCACATTTTCCAAATCTGCTTATGTCTGTAGCATAGTTGTCCAACTAGAGCAGCTGAACTATTTTTCTGCATGTGTTTGCGTTCGTGTGTGTGTGTGTGTGTGTGTGTGTGTGTGTGTGTGTGTGTGTGTGTGTCAGTTTCACAAGGGGAGGAGGAGGGGGGGGGTTAAGGGCACGCCGTAGGTTCAGAATAGGATCAGGATAGAGCTAGTATGTGGATCCACCCTGCATCACTTTAGCGATAGGGTTTGAAAGTAGATCCACCACACACTATGGCCGGGATAGTGTTCGGAAGCGGATCAACCACATATTACTGTTGGGATAGGGTTTGAAGGTGAATGCACCCATGATATGTCTGGTGTGATGTGTCTGAAGGTGTATGATTAATCAATGGTGTTAGGTTAGGTCCAGAGCAGGATCTCCCCCCCCCCTCCCTCAGTGAAACTGACACACACACACACACACACACACACACACACACACACAAAGCGCAGTTGTGCTGGGAATTGACAAAAACTGCACCACATTTAGAAGCAAACTTAAAAAATACGTCGTCAAAAGAGACGTCATGATCACATGAGCAGTAGTGACAAAAAAAGTGGCAAAATTATGAAAATGGACGGAGAATCCGTATGAACTGAAGGAAAATACGAAAAACTGCGGAAAAATTAAGGGAGAATTTGGGAGTACTTATATGTGAGCTTCGTGCAGGAAAATTTTGTATAACGGGACGAGTTTGTGATACCAAGAGGAGTATAAGAAAAAGTCGACGTGTAAGAACTGGGAACCAGGTAACGGTCATTTTTCGTGGGCAACAATAAGACAGCTGGAACAGATTTTTTAACGTGGATGGCCACCAAATGTAGAGCAATAAATTTATACACATCGTGTCACAAGCCCAGGTTGACCCTAAATTAATCAGCAACAACTTAATACATTTTTATAAAATGTCCCTACCAGTGGCTATGGGAAACCATGTCCTCCTTAGATCAAGAGCATTGTATTACGAGCTTGTGGACTGCAATAAAAAACTACCGGATAGATCGTGTGTTTGACCTGTGCAAGATTGGTTAGGTATCTTAATCTCAAACAAACAGTAATTACAACTAGTTTGTCTGTTCTTTCCACCAGTAACGATCATGTGGTGTCAGCTAACAATTAACTTACAGAAATATAGCTGCGTGTTTTTCAACAACACACTACAGTATGTCTTGCTGCATGGTTTTTAACAGAATTTTGCAGTATGTCTTCTGAGGTAATAGGAATCCATGCTGGTTCACTGTTGTCTAGGACGCTTTCCTGGAAAAGTGAACCATCTGACACTAAACTGACATAGACCTGCGTTATAGGACGATAGAAAGCAGATGGAGTAATCGGTTGAGAGGGGTTTTAAAGAGATAGGATTTAATGGTAGACTGATGATACATTCTAGAGAGAGAGATGTTGTCGCAGGTAATTTATCACACATTCAACCGCTTTTTCTGTTGCTCTCTGAGGCTGTACCAGTTGTGTGATATAACCTGCATTCGGATGTATTCAATTGTGTGTTCCGTGTGTGACTCAGACCGCTACCTATATGCAATTGTTAACAGCGAGCCTCTCCATACCACAGTCAGCAGACGACTTCCAACCCATATGTGATGAATCAAATCCACCAAACTGATGGTAAACCTATTTTGGCATCCTCCTCTAGACACACGAAGATGTATGCGAAATATTCCATTTGAGGGGCACATGTTGGAGATAGTCGATTCTAATCCAGTGATACTGCAAGCATTGTGTGTACATGCTCTTGACAGATGAATGTAGAAGAGGCTGTGTTCTGTTCATGGAGCTAGTGCAGCATGGCGTGTAATTTCACATGTCAAACACCCCTGCTATATATTTGTCTGTATCTTCATACAGTGTCGTTGTTTCATGCATTTTCCATAGCTGAAGATAATTTTATAGGTCTGATATGAGCATAGCAAAATTTGTGAATCATAGTCGGACATGGAAAGTGAGCGCTATACACCTCCAGAAAGGAGCACTATACACTTCCACAAAGCTATATAGTGCATGAATGACAAAGAATGTATTTTTTTTCATTTGGTGTAGAACGTAGTAGCTTTATCATCTTAAAATTTCTAATCACAGGTAATGACATTGAAAACATGAAGGGTAAATATCCATCAGGAGATACAAACGTATTTCCCATATTGGAGTATTAACAATGTTGCAGTCCATGTTAACAATGTAACAGAAACTACACAGATAATACTATGTTTTATAGCAGAACCGTTAGCTTAAGAGTGTGTGCTTACGTTCTAAGGTCATCTCTCTCCTTCCAGTACCTTGATGGTATGCAATCCAAATACTACAACTATACCACAGAAGTGACAGGACAAGTGATTTATGCAAAATGTTTCAAACTCATTCCCTTTGGTGATCCATCATGCATAAATCGAACGATTGTTTCCTTAACCATCTGCCACCATCACACAACTTTTTGAGATGTATTAAGCTCGTATCTGCTACACACCACTAGGGAGCGCCAACCTCTTCAGCATGAATGCATGTATCTAGAGATCATGTGTAATTACATGGGCAACATGATTAATATTGGTATGCAACAATCTCTGCTGAGTAAGAGTTACAATATTCCATGTGTTATGCCCTTTCTGAAAGCAAAATACCGAAGTGCATTGATTATATAGAACTTAGCTCGTTCTGTTTCTCCATCAGACATAGAATGTACTGGGTATAGTTCCCATTTACTTCTGGTTAGTTCCAAATCAAATCGGAGCTAATGTTGCAGTGAGGGCTGATTAAGGACAGGTGAAATGTTACTAGATGCGTAGAACGACCATGTAGAGCTTTGGTCAGGATACTTCGTCGATAGGTTCAGTAAAGGGTTAGGTAATTTTGATATAAACGGCAGAGAACTGCTATGGACGTGGTTCGTTTGTAGTAGTGGTAATCCGCAAACGTGTTGTGAGATTTGCAGTCACAGACTTTACCCTGAGAATGCGAAAGCACTTGTGAATCCCATCTACAAAGTGAGTGGTGGGCAATCACAATAAAATTTCACCGAAATTATTAAGTCTTCGTCTAAGGAATGTATTTTTCACAATTCGTCTAAGCTGTTGGCTATTTCTATATATTAGTATCATGTGATGAAGGCAGTGTAACAGGGTTCACGTAATGTCCACATGTATATAGTACTCGCAGAGTAATGGGAGGTGGTTTAACAATGATACAGAAGTTGAGAACCATTCTGCATCGTCACTGGCTGATAGTATCATGAGAAGGACACGATGAGACATGTTCTTGACGTCACAATTTGTAGAGAGTGGTGATTTGGAACTAGAGTAACGGTGTAAAATAAAATTACAGAAAACCTTGTAAAATTTCAAAATGATGGAAAATACGAAAATCATAGAAAAAACGACAAAAATGTGGGGGAATGAGAATACTTACATGCTCGCCTGAGGGTATGAAACTCATTCCATTCCTCCATAAGTACGACTGACAATTGATGGTGCATGCTATCCGTGTTCGAAGGGTTTAAGTCCTGCTGAATACACTCTTGTTCCATATGTGATTATGTACTGCAAGCCATAAGAATGAAAGACACTGTGTTCTAAGACTTGCAGGTCAAGCTAACCTAGAACACCAAATTAGTGCTCATATACTGGCTGCAATATGCCACATCAGTATGATAAATCAATGCTCTTGCTCTCTTTGAAAATAGATCACCAAAACATCTGCTAACCCATCATTGTGAATATGAGTTTAAATGTGGACGTCACTACCTTCAGGGAACTGTTTGGAAACGCTCGATAATGCTGCAAACTCATCCAGTTTCCTTATGTTGTGATGTCTCCCACATACTTGTCGTTAACAAACTCCGCCTTTGTCTTTTATTTTACTCATCTTGTGTGTTGTGAGAGCACCTTAGCTTACACCACGTGATGTTCAGCTTTCTGCGAGAGCTTCTGGTTTGAAACTTGTTAACGTCGGCTTAGCCTCTGACACCTCAAACGTATGTTAGAAAAACAAAATTTATATGTGTAGAAAGCTGCAGTCATAAACTGTTTGGATGTGTTACAGCAAAAGGACAATATCACAGATAGCTTCTGTAATGTCAACACAAGGCAACTTTATTGTGACTGATAGGCTGTAGGATATGGTCTTCCTCCAACACAGAAGACAAAACTTTAAACTGGTCTGTGAAAGCGATTTCGAACATGGGTCACCTGCTCCAATGGACCAATATGTCTATATTCAATACGCTGACAGTATTTGTTATTTGTTTTGGATACATCGGAAATGAGAGACACGGTAAAATCTTATTGACTTTTTTACCATATGATGTTAGTGAAGCTTTACAGTTCATAGTTTTACTTCACTGGATGTCGTAAAGATACTGAGGACAGAGAGAAAGAGAGAGAGAGAGAGATAGACAGTGTGCTGCCAATGAAGACTATGACACAATTATACTGCTATATTTCTAGGAAAGTAATCACAGGAGATACTAGAAGGTATCAGATTATATAATGGTAAGACAGAGATATAGGTACCAGGTTTTTAATTGTAAGACATTTCCAGGGGCAGGTGTGGACTCTGACCACAATCTATTGGTTATTAACTGTAGATTAAAACTGAAGAAACTGCAAAAAGGTGGGAATTTAAGGAGATGGGACCTGGATAAACTGACTAAACCACAGGTTGTACAGAGTTTTAGGGAGAGCATAAGGGAACAATTGACAGGAATGGGGGAAAGAAATACAGTAGAAGAAGAATGGGTAGCTCTGAGGGATGAAGTAGCGAAGGCAGCAGAGGATCAAGTAGGTAAAAAGACAAGGACTAATAGAAATCGTTGGGTAACTGAATAGATATTGAATTTAATTGATGAAAGGAGAAAATATAAAAATGCAGTAAATGAAGCAGGCAAAAAGGAATACAAACGTCTCAAAAATGAGATCGACACGAAGTGCAAAATGGCTAAGCAGGGATGGCTAGAGGACAAATGTAGGGATGGAGAGGCTTATGTCACTTGGGGTAAGATAGATACTGCCTACAGGAAAATTAAAGAGACCTTCGGAGAAAAGAGAGCCACTTGTATGAATATCAAGAGCTCAGATGGAAACCCAGTTCTAAGCAAAGAAAGGAAAGCAGAAAGGTGGAAGGAGTATATAGAGAGTCTATACAAGCACGAAGTACTTGAGGTGAATATTATGGAAATGGAACAGTATGTAGATGAAGATGAAATGGGAGATACGATACTGCGTCAAGAGTTTGACAGAGCACTGAAAGATCTGAGACGAAACAAGGCTCCGGGAATAAACAACATTCCATCAGAACTACTGATGGCATTGGGAGAGCCAGTCCTGACAAAACTCTACCATCTGGTGAGAAAGATGTATGAGATAGGCGAAATACCCGCAGACTTCAAGAATAATATAATGATTCCATTCCCAAAGAAAGCAGGTGTTCACAGATGTGAAAATTACCAAACTATCAGTTTAATAAGTCACAGCTGCAAATCACTAAAGCGAATTCTTTACAGACTATTGGAAAAAACTGGTAGAAGCCGACCTCGGGAAAGATTAGTTTGGATTCCGTAGAAATGTTGGAACACGTGAGGCAATACTGACCTTAAGACCTATCTTAGAAGAAAGATTAAGGAAAGGCAAACTTACGTTTCTAGCATTTGTAGACTTAGAGAAAGCTTTTGACAGTGTTGACTGGAATACTCTATTTCAAATTCTGACGGTGGCTGGGGTAAGATACAGGGAGCGAAAGGCTATTTACAATTTGTACAGAAACCAGATGGTAGATACAAGAGAAGAGGGGCATGAAAGGGAAGCAGTGAATGGGAAGGGAGTGAGACAGGGTTGTAGCCTGTCCCCGATGTTATTCAATCTGTATATTGAGCAACCATTAAACGAAACAAAAGAAAAATTTGGAGTAGGTATTAAAACCCATGGAGAAGAAATAAAAACTTTGAGGTTTGCCGATGACATTGTAATTCTGTCAGAGACAGCAAAGGACTTGGAAGAGCAGTTGAACGGAATGGACAGTGTCTTGAAAGGAGAATATAAGGTGAACATCAACAAAAGCAAAACGCGGATAATGGAATGTAGTCGAATTAAGTCGGGGGATGCTGAGGGAATTAGATTAGGAAATGAGACACTTAAAGTAATAAAGGAGTTTTGCTATTTGGGGAGCAAAATAACTGATGATGGTCGAAGTAGAGAGGATATAAAATGTAGATTGGCAATGGCAAGGAAAGCGTTTCTGAAGAAGAGAAATTTGTTAACATCGAGTACAGATTTAAGGGTCAGTTAGTCGTTTCTGAAAGTATTTGTATGGAGTGTAGCCATGTATGGAAGTGAAACATGGACGATAAATAGTTTGGACAAGAGGAGAATAGAAGCTTTCGAAATGTGGTGCCACAGAAGAATGCTGAAGATTAGATGGATAGATCACATAACTAATGAGGAGGTATTGAATAGACCTGGGCAGGAGTTTGTGGCACAACTTTACAAGAAGAAGGCACCGGTTGGTAGGACATGTTCTGAGGCATCAAAGGATCACAAATTAAGCCTTGGTGGGCAGCGTTGAGGATAAAAGACATAGAGGGATACCAAGAGATGAATACACTAAGCAGATTCAGAAGGATGTAGGTTGCAGTAAATACTGGGAGATGAAGAACCTTGCACAGGATAGCATGGAGAGCTGCATCAAACCAGTCTCAGAACTGAAGACCACAACAACAACAATCACAGGAATACGATAGAGGAGATTAGGACATGTACAACGAGATATATGTAGACAGTCATTCAATATACACTCCTGGAAATGGAAAAAAGAACACATTGACACCGGTGTGTCAGACCCACCATACTTGCTCCGGACACTGCGAGAGGGCTGTACAAGCAATGATCACACGCACGGCACAGCGGACACACCAGGAACCGCGGTGTTGGCCGTCGAATGGCGCTAGCTGCGCAGCATTTGTGCACCGCCGCCGTCAGTGTCAGCCAGTTTGCCGTGGTATACGGAGCTCCATCGCAGTCTTTAACACTGGTAGCATGCCGCGACAGCGTGGACGTGAACCGTATGTGCAGTTGACGGACTTTGAGCGAGGGCGTATAGTGGGCATGCGGGAGGCCGGGTGGACGTACCGCCGAATTGCTCAACACGTGGGGCGTGAGGTCTCCACAGTACATCGATGTTGTCGCCAGTGGTCGGCGGAAGGTGCACGTGCCCGTCGACCTGGGACCGGACCGCAGCGACGCACGGATGCACGCCAAGACCGTAGGATCCTATGCAGTGCCGTAGGGGACCGCACCGCCACTTCCCAGCAAATTAGGGACACTGTTGCTCCTGGGGTATCGGCGAGGACCATTCGCAACCGTCTCCATGAAGCTGGGCTACGGTCCCGCACACCGTTAGGCCATCTTCCGCTCACGCCCCAACATCGTGCAGCCCGCCTCCAGTGGTGTCGCGACAGGCGTGAATGGAGGGACGAATGGAGACGTGTCGTCTTCAGCGATGAGAGTCGCTTCTGCCTTGGTGCCAATGATGGTCGTATGCGTGTTTCGCGCCGTGCAGGTGAGCGCCACAATCAGGACTGCATACAACCGAGGCACACAGGGCCAACACCCGGCATCATGGTGTGGGGAGCGATCTCCTACACTGGCCGTACACCACTGGTGATCGTCGAGGGGACACTGAATAGTGCACGGTACATCCAAACCGTCATCGAACCCATCGTTCTACCATTCCTAGACCGGCAAGGGAACTTGCTGTTCCAACAGGACAATGCACGTCCGCATGTATCCCGTGCCACCCAACGTGCTCTAGAAGGTGTAAGTCAACTACCCTGGCCAGCAAGATCTCCGGATCTGTCCCCCATTGAGCATGTTTGGGACTGGATGAAGCGTCGTCTCACGCGGTCTGCACGTCCAGCACGAACGCTGGTCCAACTGAGGCGCCAGGTGGAAATGGCATGGCAAGCCGTTCCACAGGACTACATCCAGCATCTCTACGATCGTCTCCATGGGAGAATAGCAGCCTGCATTGCTGCTAAAGGTGGATATACACTGTACTAGTGCCGACATTGTGCATGCTCTGTTGCCTGTGTCTATGTGCCTGTGGTTCTGTCAGTGTGATCATGTGATGTATCTGACCCCAGGAATGTGTCAATAAAGTTTCCCCTTCCTGGGACAATGAATTCACGGTGTTCTTATTTCAATTTCCAGGAGTGTAGATTAATTGTAGGTGCTATACTTCTGAATATTTTTGTGGCGTCTTTATATATTCTGCATGGTTGTGTTTCCTCCTGTATGTTAATGTGCAACTATTCACGGTGTGGTAGCTCTCTGCCAAGTCAGCGAGGAGTGGAAGACTAGAGAGCCTTCTAACTAATGAAACCGTGCTGTCAGAATGTGATGGGTCTTCTGGGTAATTAGTGGGGGTCTGTGACTTGGCGGGGGCATTTCTTAGTTCTTGAAATCAGAAGAATTCAAATGCTTTGTTTTGAATACTGAAAAATTCATGAGCATATTGCAGGTAAGCGATATTCTGAAGCGGGGGATTTGACAGGTGAGCGCTGTACCGCCTCTTCGATGTCCTAAGTGCAATAATATAAAAACTCTCACAGCCATCTGACAAAGTGACTGCAATGGGGAAATTTTGGGTTGATACGAAAATTTTTTCTGAGAGACTTTCAGTAGCAGACTTAGTTTCTTGTTTTCCCAATAAATAAGAGTTAACACTCTGCCATAAGGTTTGAGTGTTTACAAACTGAAGGAGTAACATCTTAGTAGGTAGACTAAATCTACATTTACATCTATATTCTTACTTCACAAGTCCTCATATGGTGTGTGGCAGAGGGGCCCTATGCCTTTACTAGTTATTTCCATTCCTACTTCACTCACAAAGAGTGTGAGGGAAAAAGGACTGTCTATATGCCACCATATGATTGCTAACTTTTTATATATTTTCTTCACGGTCCTTATGCGGAAGGTATGTTGGCGGCAGTAGAAAATATCTGCAGTCTGCTTGAAATGTCAGTTCTCCAAATTTTCTCAATATTTTTCATCGAAAGGAACATTGCCTTCCCTCCAGGCATCCCCATTTGAGCTACCTGACTTGTATAATCCGACAGCAGAAAAAAATACCATGCAAAGGGATTCTCATGATCAATTTAAGTAATTACTGAATCAGTTTGATACGAATGACTTGCTGCAGGATGGTTGGAAGCGAGGACGATACTACTATGGATATGATTCGCAAATTGGAGTGGCATTCAGGCGCTTCTTTGTTACTGTCAGATCTTTCAACAAAATTCCGATCTCCCACCCATATAGGGAGAGATGACCATCGTTATACACTACTGACCATTAAAATTGCAACCCCAAGAAGAAATGCAGATGAGAAACAGGTATTCATTGGACAAATATATTATACTAGAACTGAAATATGATTACATTTTCACCCAATTTGGGTGCATACATTCTGAGAAATCAGTACCCAGAACAACCACCTGTGGCCGTAAAAACGGCCTTGATACACCTGGGCATTGAGTCAAACAGAGCTTGGATGGCGTGTAGAGGTACAGCTGCTCATGCAGCTTCAAACACGATACCACAGATCGGCAAGAGTAGTGACTGGCGTATTGTGACGAACCAGTTGCTCGGCCACCATTGACCAGACGTTTTCAATTGGTGAGAGATCTGGAGAATGTGCTGGCCAGGGCAGCAGTCGAACATTTTCTTTATCCAGAAAGGTCCGTACAGGGCCTGCAACATGCGGTAGTGCATTATTCTGCTGAAATGTAGCGTTTCGTAGGGATCGAATGAAGGGTAGAGCCAAGGGTCGTAACACATCTGAAAAGTAACGTCTACTGTTCAAAGTGCCGTCAATGCGAACAAGAGGTGAGCGAGACGAGTAACCAATGGCACCCCATATCATCACGCCGGGTGATACGCCAGTATGGCGTTGACGAATACACGCTTCCAATGTGCGTTCACCGCGATGTCGCCAAACACGGATGCGACTATCATGATGCTGTAAACAGAACCTGGATTCACCCGAAAATTTGACGTTTTGCCATTCGTGCGCTCAGGTTCGTCATTGAGTACACCATCGCAGGCGCCCCTGTCTGTGATGCACTGTCAAGGGTAACCGTAGCCATGGTCGCCGAGCTGGTAGTCCAAGCTACTGCAAACGTCGTGCAACTGTTTGTGCAGATGGTTGTTGTCTTGCAAACGTCCCCATCTGTTGACTCAAGGATCGAGACGTGGGTGCACGATCCGTTACAGCCATGCGGATAAGATGCCTGTCGTCTCGACTGCTAGTGATACGAGGCCGTTGGGATCCAGCACTGCTTTCTGTATTACTCTCCTGAACCCACCGATCCCATATACTTTTAACACTCATTCGATCTCGACCAACGCGAGCAGCAATGTCGCGATACGATAAACCGCAATCGCGATAGGCTACAATCCGTCCTTTATCAAAGTCGCAAACGTGATGGTACGCATTTCTCCTCCTTACACGAGGCATTACAACAACGTTTCACCAGGCAACGCCGGTCAGTTGCTGTTTGTGTATGATAAATCGGTTGCAAACTTTCCTCATGTCAGCAGGTTGTAGGTGTCGCCACCGGCGCCAGCCTTGTGTGAATGCTCTGGAAAGCTAATCATTTGTATATCACAGCATCTTCTTCCTGTCGGTTAAATTTCGCGTCTGTAGTACGTCAGCTTTGTAGTGTAGCAGTTTTAATGGCCAGTAGTGTAAAATCAGAAATATTACAGAATTTATAAACTGACACAGAGTATAAACCTGATATTTAAAACTCATTTGCGCCGCTATCTTAAGAGGCTTTGAAGGTGACGAGGCATCAAGCTACTTTAAGGATGTTGGAAAGTGAGGAGGCATACAGTGACACAGGATAGAGCATGCTATTAACACATCGTCATGAGCCAATAATTGGTGTCATATCCAGTCCTGTGATGCAAGAAGTAACTGACACCAAACTGATAATAAGGGATTTTTGTACCTGATGAGAGAACACTTACAGGAAATAGAGTCTATGCTATACTGTTCTACAGGATTTTCACAACAAGTAACGATGCTTTAGCGATGTGAGATCGTATTTATGCCCCTATTTCTTCTGTGTTAAGGAATAACTCTTATAGGAGGGAGGAGTCTTCAGTTAGCTTGAGAAATTCGATTACCTGATAGTGTATTTTTGAAACTGGGGAATCTATGTCAGAGCGTAATTGCAGTTAGAACTATCCTTTCAAGTCGTACATGTTTGCCTTGCAATCTACTGCAGTCAGCAGCGACGCTGGTCGCGGGTGCTTGGCTGACCGGAAGCCTCAGCTTAGCCTTACGTGACAGGTGAGTACAAGAAATGCTCCAACTTGTCGGCTCTTGACCATAGCTACAGTGAGAAGTGTGGTGACAGTCCTCATTTCACACACTGAATGGCTAAATAGCATAGTAGCAAGTATGCTGATTGAGTGGGGGCAGAATTGGAAGTGCATGGTTCGCGAGAAGACTCAATATTGCGCATGTTTACTGCACGGGACCATTCACCCCAAGTAAAGAGATCAGATAACTGCTTGGGAGTCACGTCGGCAATCTCTCTGCCCTCCGAGCCTGTCGTATAGCTGACATGTGGAAATCTGGAGTTGTGTGTGCAACTGAGGGCGTGATCAGTGTGTGTGGAGGCCTCTCCTGGCCGCCACGGTCGTGGTTCCCTGGCAGTCTGCAGATGATGCACGCCTTGCGTTAGCAAATGAGTGTGATGGAAAGTTTTATTTTCGTCAGATACGTTTAATGGAAACGTAATGCTGGAAAAGGGTGATTGTGTTCACAACCATCGATGCATACAAGATGTTGTACATATTTAGTGGTACGATCTGTTTGTGGAGAATATGTAATTACTGCATTTGCAAAATGTTTGCATGTGACTCTGAAACGTTGAAAATATGTTGTATTATGAATAAAAACATGGTGGGGAGTGTTTTAAGCGATGTAGTGGACTCCTGTAAATTATTAAACAATTCGTTTAATAGGATAGTGTAAATGGAATATTTCCCACCATTTTTGATACTGCAGTTGTGCCAGCTCTCTCTTTGTCTGCTGAATTAGCCAACAGGAACATAGTATTCGGAGGTGCAGTGGAGACCAGCGTCTGCGTGTTTTCTGTTTAGATACATTTGCTAATGCATGTTTTCACACAATAGGAAGTTACCAGTTCAGAGAGACAGAGACATGAAGCGAGAGTGGAATATCCCAATCAATGAATGCCACCACTTGATGCTTTTTTTGGGGCCATAAGGACAAATGGTGCTCCCAGGGGTGGATAGGCATGTCACCTTGGTCTACAGATTTGAGGTGCAGGTATTACAACAGGAAGTAGCCACCTGAGAGAAAGAGGAGGTGGTTTCTTGGGCACTGAATACCAAAG